>NC_090230.1:28032500-28332500 GCF_024489055.1 Chanodichthys erythropterus
AGAATAAGATACTTTAATACTGTGTCTAATATCTAATCTATTTTAATACTGAATTAAATTTAGATTTAAATCATCAATCTGTACAGCATTAGCATGTGTGTGTGTGTGTGTGTGTGTGTGTGTGTGTGTGTGTGTGTGTGCATATATATATATATATGTACACACAAACACACATTTTGATTTTTTTTCTTGTTTTAAGCTTAAACCTCAATGATCTTTCTTTTGATTTTTTTTTTTTTACATTTAACTGGTTTATTCAGAATTATTATTCACATATATTTCTTATTTGTGTTTTATTATTATTATTATTTCTTATTTGTGAATTATTATTTAAGAAAGTTCTTTTAAGATTAATATTTGCTTTGTTTAATATTTATACATTTCTGAATAATAATACTAGCTACACTTTCAGATTTGTTAAATATCTTTATCTGTTTTACTTTTGTCTGCAAAAGCTGCATCAGCTACTTTGCTAATAAATGTCCCGCACCAGGATTGTTTTCCTTTGAAGCCGTACGACATGTTTTCATTGATCATTTCTCCTCTGCTTCTTAATTTTTCTCCATATTACGTCCAATCTGACACCACTTCACAGGTGAGGGGAATTCCACTGAGATTAGACATCATTTAATGATTTGCCTCAAGCTCAAATACATACAAGACAAGCGCAGATATGTCTTTAAATCAGAAATGCATTAAATGATAAGATCAGCCGTTTATTTTCCTTCCAGAGATCTGAATTCTCGCCTCACCATTCCCGTCGAGCACATTCTGCTTTGCTCCTGTAACTCTTGTGTAGTACACAATGTCGTGAATTAGAGACGGATTACATGTTCTCAACTCCGACACACTGCCGCACGCTTTTATCTTTAGGCCAGAAACACGCTAATGTTTGGCCAACACATTACAAGCATGCGGCCGTAGTACATACTTCAAACTTTAATTAGCATCATGTCTGTTAATAAACCGAATGTGTTATTATTTGGATAGCATGTTGATTTTAACTACTAGACACATGAAACCAAGTTTGCTAGAGGCATTTGCATTCACACACTACGTTTTGGGTCTTTTCGCCTGTATTTTATGTCAAATCCATGTTAATTGCAAGGACCATCCGCGGGTTTATCCTGCGTATTTGAACCTCAGCCTAAGTGGTTATTAAGTTAATCTGGAGTGTGTTTGAAGTCTTCTGGTCTAAACTCAAGTCTGTCTCTCTCAAAATCCTTCACAGGGCTTTCAAAGAGCAGCAGAAGCCGCTTTCCGAGCGTCTATCATTGAGACCGGGGAAGAGGATGATGCTTCCTCACCTCAGGAAACGCACGCTAATCCATCAGTCTTAGACAAACTTCCTTGGGCTTGGCTTTCATTTATGAGCGAACGACACCAATAGCAACTCGACACTCTCAACATGGACGCGGAGTCCCTCCCGGACTCTCACTGCCGTTTGGGCAGGAGCAGTAGGTATTGTGCGCCCTCTGGTGGTTACAGAGGGAATGATGTCCACTCAGATCCGCTGGGTCGCTCGCTGCCGCTGTTTTTATACCCGACCCATGTGGAGCAGCGAGTCTACGACGGCTCGTACTGTGGGGGAGCGTCACTGCTGTCCTACCTG
Source organism: Chanodichthys erythropterus (assembly GCF_024489055.1). Classification (NCBI taxonomy): domain Eukaryota; kingdom Metazoa; phylum Chordata; class Actinopteri; order Cypriniformes; family Xenocyprididae; genus Chanodichthys; species Chanodichthys erythropterus. The sequence continues at coordinate 28,034,113 of NC_090230.1, forward strand.
CCGCCGTTCCACGGCAGCTTCGGTGTCTACGAATGTCCGTTCGAGCCCGCCTTCATCCAGAAGCGCAATGAGCGGGAACGCCAGCGAGTGAAATGCGTCAACCAGGGATACGCCAAACTACGTGACCACCTTCCCAACGGAACTACGGACAAGCGGCTGAGCAAAGTGGAGACGCTGCGGGCGGCCATCCGCTACATCAAGTACCTGCAGGAATTGGTGGAGAACGCGGGCAGCAGCGAGGAGAACGGAGGAGCGTCACCTCTCTCCATTTCCGAATCGTCTTCCGAGGAGTCTGTTGGGAGTTAAAGACGTTCAAAAAACATTGTATTCTAACAACTTTTATCATGCACCACCTGATTCTCATATATCAGCATGTGTTTCGATTTAGCAAAACCACAATTCTACAATCTGATTCAAAAGAGACATCAAAGAAATGTGTCAATAAATACAGAAGTTTAATTAAGTTTGGCCTTCAATAAACTAATGAAATCTTCTGAAATGAGTTTTGGTGGTTGCTCGTGTGACGTCTACCAATGAGAGTGTGGTTTCTCAGACTGGGACATGAGGGCACAGGGGTCACGGCGCCCAAAAAAGCCTTGAAATCAACACAACACCCTGTTCTGCCCTTGATCTCACTGTGATCATGTAAACTGTGATTTTAAACTGTTCTTAAATTCAAATAAACCTTAAATTATAAAGAGAATGGGACTGTTTTCACTTAGAAATACATAGTGTTTTCCGGGTTTGAAACCTGTTTTGTTGTTGTGGTTTCTGTGTTGAACATGCTCATTGACACATGTATGACACTGTGATCTTAAAAACCTAAAAATATATATATTTTTTTATTATATATGAATATTAATATATCTATATTTTGTATGTTTTAGTATATATAAATAAATCAAAATATATTTATTATTATTATTAAAATTCATAAACCATATATAAATGTAATAATAATAAAAATAATAATAATGAAATATGATGTTTTGACAGTTTTCATGAGATTCACACATTTGCACTGTTGAGAATCATTGGGACAATCAGAAAAAACTATAAATATGTGAGACCAAATTTCACAGTGATTTATCTGTGAGCTGACTGGTTTGCCAGCTCAGTGATGTCACAGAATAAGCCAATGGGATCATTCCAAAGATATGACTCTGTTAACGTCCTGCCTCTTAATCTATGCCTCTGTGAACATAACTGTGTCATGCTCTGTTGTCCCCTAACACACACACACACACTGAGTGACACGCATTGTCTATATTTATTTTTTTAAGTCAGACAGCTGCAGTACTAACCAAAAAAGAGCAGAGAGAGACAGTGAGAGAAATAGATTCAGGGACGGACAGACAGACAGACAGAGAGCGGATGGTGGGAACACGTTCATTTTTGACTCTTGAGAGCAGCCACACGAAGATACTGAACTATTGAGCCAGGTACCTGATCTCCAGAATTCCTGCGCCTCCTGCGCTGGTTCTGATCGGATCATGGAAGGAGGCGGTGAAGCACCCATGAGCACCTTCATCATGGATGAGGAGACCCTCAAGAGGAAGCAGAGAGAGAAACTCAAGAAGCTCCAAGCTACAGGTGGAAATCCAAGGCCTGCGCGATCCCTCCTCTTCCTCACGCTGAAGAACCCCTTCCGCAAGGCCTGCATCAACATCGTAGAGTGGAAGTATCCTTTAACAAATCAGAAAATGTTTTTAATTACAATGTTTTTTGTGAGTTAAAATGGTCACTAAACATTAATCAGTCAATCAGGCAGAATTTAATGCAGGTTATTCAAGTATGTAAAAGTCATTTCAGCATCATTACTCCAGTCTTCAGTGTCATGATCCTTCAGAAATCATACTAATGTGTTGATTTGAAACATTTCTGATTTTTATCAATGTTGAAAACAGTTGCGCAGCTTTATATTTTTATGAAAACCGTGGTACATTTTTATTTTCAGGATTCTGTGATGAATATAAATCATTTATTTGAATTAGAATCTTTTGTAACATTACAAATGTCTTTATTGTCACCTTTGATCAATTAAATGTGTCTTTGCTGAATAAAAGTATTAATAATTATTAAAAAACTTTTTAATGTAACTGTTTCCACAAAAATATTAAGCAGCAAAAATTGTATAAAAATAAATTATATATAAAATACATTAAAAATTATTTTTTAAATCAATTATAAAAATGTAATTATAAAAAATAAAGAAATTAATACAAGAAAAACAAAATCTCTTTCATTGAACAGCGGTCTTCGAGAAGTTCTCAGTTATGTTACAATAAACATCATCTTCATCTCTTATTTGCTGACATATTGTAATATACTAAACAAACATCTTAATTTACTCTCCATTTTATCTCACTGCTGCATAGGAGTAAACAAGTAATTTATTACTAGAGGTGGCAAATATGGAGTCAACAAAAAGTGTTCAAATACAGCAACTATGAGATGACAGACAGTTAATGAGCTCATTTGGTCTTGAGCGTGTGTGTAAATGTCAGTGTTTCATCACAGTGCTCTGATATTCTGAGAGAACAGCTGTTCTGTCCTCCAGCTCACTAAATACAGACATGCTAAGCTCAGAGAATGCTAGCACACACAACAACACACTGAGAAGGCAGTCATGTAGATCATTATGGTACAACACACACACAATCACATTGTGTGCTACTGTAGGTATATTTTTTTTCTCATTTTAAGAGTTTTGGACATATATATAAACCATAAATTGACGCTGGTTTATTTTCCTGAACATGTCTGTCAGACCGTTTGAAATCATCATCCTCCTCACCATCTTTGCAAACTGTGTAGCTCTGGCTGTTTTCATGCCAATGCCTGAGGAAGATACGAATAACACCAACAGCAACCTAGTGAGTCTCTCTCATATGCGAACACACTAGACTCCTCCTTAAGGCACCTACAAAAACCTATAGACTCCACCCTCATATACTCCCTCAACATATAAACCCCTCCCCAATACCTGTAGACTCTGCCTCAATACACCCAAAAACAACCTATAGAATGTGCCCTCACACACAACCTCAACATATAAACCCCACCCCAATACCTGTAGACTCCGCCTTAAAACACCCAAGAACAACCTATAGACTCCACCCACATACACTCCCTCAACATATAAACCCCACCCCAATACCTGTAGACTCCGCCTTAAAACACCCAAGAACAACCTATAGAATGTGCCCTCACACACAACCTCAACATATAAACCCCGCCCCAATACCTGTAGAGTCCGCCTTAAAACACCCAAGAACAACCTATAGAATGTGCCCTCACACACAACCTCAACATATAAACCCCACCCCAATACCTGTAGACTCCGCCTTAAAACACCCAAGAACAACCTATAGAATGTGCCCTCACACACAACCTCAACATATAAACCCCGCCCCAATACCTGTAGAGTCCGCCTTAAAACACCCAAGAACAACCTATAGAATGTGCCCTCACACACAACCTCAACATATAAACCCCGCCCCAATACCTGTAGACTCCGCCTTAAAACACCCAAGAACAACCTATAGAATGTGCCCTCACACACAACCTCAACATATAAACCCCGCCCCAATACCTGTAGAGTCCGCCTTAAAACACCCAAGAACAACCTATAGAATGTGCCCTCACACACAACCTCAACATATAAACCCCACCCCAATACCTGTAGACTCCGCCTTAAAACACTCAAGAACAACCTATAGAATGTGCCCTCACACACAACCTCAACATATAAACCCCACCCCAATACCTGTAGACTCCACCTTAAAACACCCAAGAACAACCTATAGAATGTGCCCTCAAACACAACCTCAACATATAAACCCCACCCCAATACCTGTAGAGTCCGCCTTAAAACACCCAAGAACAACCTATAGAATGTGCCCTCAAACACAACCTCAACATATAAACCCCACCCCAATACCTGTAGACTCCGCCTTAAAACACCCAAGAACAGCCTATAGAATGTGCCCTCAAACACAACCTCAACATATAAACCCCACCCCAATACCTGTAGACTCCGCCTTAAAACACCCAAGAACAGCCTATAGACTCCACCCACATACACTCCCTCAACATATAAACCCCACCCCAATACCTGTAGAGTCCGCCTTAAAACACCCAAGAACAACCTATAGAATGTGCCCTCACACACAACCTCAACATATAAACCCCACCCCAATACCTGTAGACTCCGCCTTAAAACACCCAAGAACAACCTATAGAATGTGCCCTCACACACAACCTCAACATATAAACCCCACCCCAATACCTGTAGACTCCGCCTTAAAACACTCAAGAACAACCTATAGAATGTGAACTCACACGCAACCTCAACATATAAACTCTGCCGAAGACCTGTAGACTCCACCTTAAAACACCCAAGAACAACCTATAGAATGTGCCCTCACACACAACCTCAACATATAAACCCCACCCCAATATCTGTAGACTCTGCCTCAAGACACATGCTTAACCTATAGACTCCACCCTCACACACAACCTCAAAATATAAACCCCGCCCCAATACCTGTAGACTCTGCCTCAATACACCCAAAAACAACCTATAGAATGTGCCCTCACACACAACCTCAAAATATAAACCCCACCCCAATACCTGTAGACTCCTCATTAAAACACTCAAGAACAACCTATAGAATGTGAACTCACACGCAACCTCAACATATAAACCCCGCCCCAATACCTGTAGACTCTGCCTCAATACACCCAAAAACAACCTATAGAATGTGCCCTCACACACAACCTCAACATATAAACCCCGCCCCAATACCTGTAGAGTCCGCCTTAAAACACTCAAGAACAACCTATAGAATGTGAACTCACACGCAACCTCAACATATAAACCCCACCCCAATACCTGTAGACTCCGCCTTAAAACACTCAAGAACAACCTATAGAATGTGCCCTCACACACAACCTCAACATATAAACCCCACCCCAATACCTGTAGACTCCGCCTTAAAACACCCAAGAACAACCTATAGAATGTGCCCTCACACACAACCTCAACATATAAACCCCGCCCCAATACCTGTAGACTCCGCCTTAAAACACCCAAGAACAACCTATAGAATGTGCCCTCACACACAACCTCAACATATAAACCCTGCCGAAGACCTGTAGACTCCACCTTAAAACACCCAAGAACAACCTATAGAATGTGCCCTCACACACAACCTCAACATATAAACCCCGCCCCAATACCTGTAGACTCCGCCTTAAAACACCCAAGAACAACCTATAGAATGTGCCCTCACACACAACCTCAACATATAAACCCCACCCCAATACCTGTAGACTCCGCCTTAAAACACCCAAGAACAACCTATAGACTCCACCCACATACACTCCCTCAACATATAAACCCCACCCCAATACCTGTAGACTCCGCCTTAAAACACTCAAGAACAACCTATAGAATGTGCCCTCACACACAACCTCAACATATAAACCCCACCCCAATATCTGTAGACTCCGCCTTAAAACACTCAAGAACAACCTATAGAATGTGAACTCACACGCAACCTCAACATATAAACCCTGCCGAAGACCTGTAGACTCCACCTTAAAACACCCAAGAACAACCTATAGAATGTGCCCTCACACACAACCTCAACATATAAACCCCACCCCAATATCTGTAGACTCCACCTCAAGACACATGCTTAACCTATAGACTCCACCCACATACACTCCCTCAACATACAAACCCCTCCCCAATATCTGTAGGCTCCACCTTAAGACAGCCAAGACAACCTATAGACTCCGCCCTCATACACAACCACAACATATAAACCCCTCCCCAATATCTGTAGACTCCGCCTCAAGACACATGCTTAACCTATAGACTCCACCCACATACACTCCCTCAACATATAAACCCCACCCCAATATCGGTAGACTCCGCCTCAAGACAGCCAAGACAACCTATAGACTCCGCCCTCATACACAACCTAAACATATAAACCCCTCCCCAATACGGTTTAAAAACCTGAACTTAACAAAGGGTGATTTAAATGTTTCCATTTGTATATACAGTATTCTGTTCTTATAAAATATTGAACTATATCCTAAAAGAACAAGTGACTAGTTAAAATCTGTCTTCTGGCAGAATGGCTGACACCTAATGCCTGATATTCATCTCACTAAACCCTTCTAAGTGTGCGTGACCTTGACTCAGGTGACTGAAAGTAGCAGGTGCTTTAAACGCATGCCGATGGGACGACTGCATGTGTGGACACTTTAAAATTAGCCACAAACTCAAACTATACACACACACACTTGCAGCTCTCTCAACACTGCAGTGTTATCTGAAAGATTTTGTGGTTTGTAATATGATATGTCAGATCGTTTGTTTTGTAATCAGGTTGACATCAAAGCATTTGGATGGTAATAAACTTGCATCTAGCTTTGTTTTGTGATGAAGCTTATCTAAACAAAAAATAAAATAAAATAAAAAAGCAATAAAATCAATAAATGATACAAACAAATTTCTTAATGTCAACAGAAACAAATAGTGTCTGCTTAACGCTAACAGTAGGTGCCATGTTGGATATGAAATTCACAGTGTCTGTGCCAGGGTCATTTTCAAAATGCCTTGATGGAAACCGGAGGAAAGTGTCAAGTTCTAGCACCCCGTTCACCACATTGGCACGCTCCCGCCAAAATCAATGTGTGTATGTTGCCAGAATGTAAAAAGACATGTCAAGACAGATATTCAAAGTCAAAACAAAAGCATTCTGAACTTTAAAAGCCATCATTGACACCAAATACCTTGAGTCAGTTGGTTGTACTGAAGTGTGCTGACAGCTCCATTCATCTAAATGTTGTGTACGTTCACAGGAGAGTCTCGAGTACATTTTTCTCATCATATTCACTATGGAATGCTTCCTGAAGATTGTGGCATATGGATTACTCTTTCATGCTGATGCTTATTTACGGAACTGCTGGAATATATTAGATTTTGTCATTGTAACAATGGGGTAAGACACACACATCACTCCCTGAATATGTCCAGAAACACCCTACACAAGTACACAAACACCTACTGTGTGACATCTCACAGGTTGTTCACTGTCGTGGTGGACTTCATCAATAATATCAGCGGCGTCGAGGCGCCAGTGGAACAGAAAGGCGGGTTTGACATGAAGGCCCTCAGAGCATTCAGAGTCCTGCGGCCTCTGCGGCTCGTCTCTGGGGTCCCCAGTAAGTGAAAACACCTTGCTCACCTGTCTTATTTCTCAAGTTGGCTGGTTAAAATGTTATGTCTCCTCCAGGCCTGCAGGTGGTGATGAGCTCCATCCTCAAGTCCATGCTGCCCCTGTTCCACATCTCTTTGCTGGTCTTCTTCATGGTCACCATCTATGCCATCATAGGCCTGGAGCTTTTCAAATGCAAAATGCATAAAACATGTTACTACGCCGGCACAGGTAAGAAAAGATGCAAGATAGATGAAGTGAACATAAAACCAAAACTCAAACTTACCTAAAATGTTTTCCTTTTGCCATCGTGCAAGCACTGGTGTTTCCTTCAATAAATGCAAAATTTCCATGATCTGTTATGTCACAGATATCATCGCCACGGGGGATGACGCGTGTGCAGCTCCGTGCGCTCAGGCCGGTAACGGCAGGCGCTGCACTTTAAACGGAACAGAGTGCCGAGGTGGTTGGCCCGGACCAAATGACGGCATCACCCACTTTGATAATCTGGGTTTTTCCATGCTCACTGTATACCAGTGCATCACCACTCAGGGCTGGACGGATGTTCTGTATTGGGTCAGTGACTAATAGAGCAGTGGTTCCCAACCATGGTCATGCAGTACCCCCAACTCTGCACATTTTATATTTCTCCCCAACCCAACACACTTGGTTCAACTTATCAGCCCGTTAGTAGAGACCAAGACCTGAAATCTGTGTCAGATAAAGAAGACCAGTCTTGTGTCCTGTTGGGGAACTCCAGGACCAGGTTTGGGAACCACTGACATAAAGGACTATGCTAAGGATCTGATAGCTGACTCTTGACTTCTCCTAGGTGAATGATGCAATTGGAATGGAGTGGCCCTGGCTGTACTTTGTGACTCTGATTCTCTTGGGCTCATTCTTCATCTTGAATCTGGTTCTGGGGGTTCTGTGCGGGTGAGTCCAAACCTTCGTTGTCTTTTACTTAGTATCACTCTACAAGTTATTGTCCACTTTATAGAATAATGATAAAGACTGAGTAGATGTGTCCAAACTTTTGACTGGTAGTGATTTATTTCCGTAATATTCTTTACTGAGAGATTTTGCCGCACACCATCTCATGTTCGTCTCCCACTCTGTGGTCAGCGAGTTCACTAAGGAGCGAGAAAAGAGTTCTCGAAGTGGAGAGTATCAGAAACTGCGGGAGCGTCAGCAGTTTGATGAGGATCTGAAGGGGTATATGGAGTGGATCACACAGGCAGAGGTCATGGACAATGACCAGGAGGGGCAAGGTGCTCAAACACACAAACACTGTTACAGATTACAGCCATTGCGAACCAAGGCTCATAAGGTTTGAAATCTGGTTAAATGTGTCACAACTTGTCTCCACAGGTCTGCTCCCACTTCAGAAGGACGGATCTGAAACGGAAACTCTCTATGAGCTGGAGGGACTGAACAAACTCATGTTTTATGTGTGAGTTGAGCGATCAACTGTTGGGAATGGCTGTCTTCATGTCCAGGAGGATATTTTCAGACTTCTAAAACATAAATGCTTTGAATTTCTTTGTGCATGTGTTTTACAGTCGACACGCACGTCGATGGAACCGTTTTTTTAGGAGGAAGTGTCGTGTGTGGGTGAAGTCCAGATTGTTCTACTGGCTGGTGATTATGCTGGTGTTCTTCAACACTCTGGCAATAGCAACCGAGCACCATAATCAGTCCGAGTCTCTCACCAACTTCCAAGGTTCTGTTCTGTGCCCAGTAACGTCATTCCTCATTTATATCCTAAAACAAGATTTTAGAAAGTTCAAAAATGCATCTTCTATTATCATTTACTCATCCTCAAGTTGTTTCAAACCTGTATGACTTCTTTTTTCTTTTTTAAGGTCACAATTCCCATTTACTTAATGAAAAGTCTAAGATTCTGCCAGATGACCATAAACCATTAATGAACACTAATGAATGACCAACTTCAACCAACTATAAACTAGCCAACAGTTAATTTTAGCTGGATTTTTCATAAGGGTAATTATTTATATTGCTTTTCCTTGTTTGCAGACAATACCAATAAGGTGCTGTTGTCTCTGTTTGCGGTGGAGATGTTTCTAAAGATGTACGCAATGGGACTGCCATCTTACTTCATATCCCTCTTTAACCGTTTCGACTGCTTTGTGGTGTCTGTGGGGATCCTGGAGCTCATTCTTGTTCACATGGACGTAATGTCTGTCATGGGGATCTCCGTACTGCGTTGTATTCGGCTGCTGCGTCTCATCAAAGTAACCAGGTATGTGATTCTTGACATCACCATGAGGAACCAAGCGTTTATGTTTACATAAGCATTTATCAGAACTGTGCGTGATTTTCAGGTACTGGACGTCACTCAGTAATCTTGTGGCGTCACTCTTGAACTCTGTGCGTTCCATCGCCTCCCTGCTGCTGCTCCTCTTCCTCTTTATCGTCATCTTCGCTCTGCTCGGCATGCAGGTTTTTGGGGGAAAGTTTAATTTTCCAGATGAGTATGTGAGACGAAGCAACTTTGACAATTTTCCGCAGGCTCTGATCACGGTTTTTCAGGTGAGTTTATCATTCATATGATAAGCGATATGTTTGGATCCACAATGCCTCTCCAGTGTCTGGTATTCTCTCCGTTTTAGATCCTGACAGGTGAAGACTGGAACTATGTCATGTACGATGGCATCATGGCTCACGGGGGTCCCGCCATGCCTGGAATCCTGGTCAGCATTTACTTCATTATCCTGTTCATCTGTGGAAATTGTATCCTCCATGCAGCACAAATGTGTGAGTAAGAAATTACATGTCAATTGGATGAGAACTTTCCTGAGCATTGAACTACAGACATTCTCTTGAATGTCTTCCTGGCAATTGCGGTGGATAACCTGGCTGAGGCAGAGAGCCTGACCTCCGCCCAGAAAGAGAAGGCAGAGGAGAAGAAACGCAAAAGGCTTCTTAGGTGAGTGACAAACATCAAACAGCATGAAAAAGAGACTTTTACAGTAATTTCTGATGCGTAGTTTGTTCTCGGTGCAGAGAAAACCTACCTGATAAGGGCGAGGAAGAGAAGGCCATGCTGGCAAAGAAACTAGCCGAGCAGAGAGCCAAGATTGATGGAATTCCCACCACAGCCAAGGTCAAAATCATCAGTAACCGACAGAATTACATCATTATATTACTGTGAAATGATTTTGTATTCAGATAATTCACATTAACTGACAATCACATTGATGTCATTGTGCCAGTTTTGGCCAAGATGGTTGATTTTTAAGATAAGGAACTTTTAAGATTACACTTAAACAAAGCATACTGATCTGATTCATGCGTTTATTTATATTAATCTGCAGCTCAAAGTGGATGAATTTGAATCAAATGTGAATGAGATTAAAGATCCATTTCCTCCAGCTGATTTCCCTGGTAAAACATGAAGGATAATTTAGCTTAATTAATTCAGTTTGCATGTGTCTTACCGCTAGATCAGTCTGACGTTTTGATTGATCTTTTGCTCAGGTGATGATGAGGAGGAAGAGCCAGAGATTCCCCTCAGCCCTCGGCCTCGTCCAATGGCAGACCTGCAGCTGAAGGAGACAGTGGTGCCAATGCCAGAGGCCAGTTCCTTCTTCATCTTCGGCCCACAGAACAAGTAAAAACCTTTTCCGTAACCCTAACACACAGCTCATATTTGGAGCTTCTGTGTTTATCTGTGTCTCTCTGCTCAGGTTCCGTAAACTCTGCCATCGCATCATCAACGCCACGACCTTCACCAACATCATCCTCCTCTTCATCTTGCTCAGCAGTATCTCATTGGCTGCAGAGGACCCCATCGACCCAATGTCCTTCAGGAACCAGGTACACAATCTCCAGACTCAACGATCTCGATCTGCAACCAACCGTTGTCTTCACCAGCTACCTTTCTTTCTATGTTGCAGGTCCTGGCCTACGCTGATTATGTCTTCACCTCAGTTTTTACTGCAGAGATTGTGCTGAAGGTGAGACAAGAGTTCGGTGTGTGTTCAGAGAAGCTGTTTTGTTATATTTGGATTCTGTGAATGGTTCAGTGCTTCTTCTTCGTCCACTGCAGATGACCACGTACGGTGCCTTCTTACACAAGGGGTCTTTCTGTCGTAATTCCTTCAACATACTGGATCTGATTGTCGTTGGCGTCTCCCTGCTGTCCATGGGAATGGAGTGAGATTTCAAAGCAATACAGTCTTGTGCTAACACAGAAATAGAGCAGCGTTAGATACAAACAGCCATTATTGGAGTGTGAATAACATGATGGGGGTTTTTAGAAAAGGACAAACATTCTTTTACAGTCCTCACATCTCTCTGCAGATCAAGTGCCATCTCAGTGGTAAAGATCCTCAGGGTCCTGAGAGTGTTGAGACCTTTAAGAGCCATTAATCGCGCCAAAGGTCTCAAAGTGAGTCGTCTAGTTTTGAGATTACAATATGACAAATGTTCCCGTTCCTCCATCGAACTCTCTTTGTTGTCTTTTAGCATGTAGTCCAGTGTGTGTTTGTGGCCATCAAGACCATCGGCAATATCGTTTTAGTCACAATGCTCTTGGATTTCATGTTCGCCTGCATTGGTGTCCAGCTTTTCAAGGTCAGAGAGTTCACAACATCCATGTGTCTAATTTCACAGGCTGGTAAAGGAGAGCATTTAATATGTTTTATTTTTCTTGTTAATCTGGCAGGGGAAATTTTTTTTCTGCACAGACCCGCTCAAAATGACGGCGGAAGAATGCCAGTATGGTTGAACTTTCATTCATTTCTCCTTCACTCCGAGATCTTAGAATCTCCATATCGACATAATTCTTCTCTCTTTCGGTGATGCTCTCAGGGGAACATTTATTCAACACCAGGAACATGGTCTTCACAAAATGGTGCTCCATCAACGTATGTGGATGAACAGCGACCTAAACTTCGACAACATTCTGAACGGAATGCTGGCTCTCTTCACCGTTTCGACATTCGAAGGCTGGCCAGTGTAGGTATTTAATTAACAACATTCTTTCATGTTTGAAGTTAGGGGATCAAGCACATAGCGCTGAAACCCTATTGTTACTGTTAAAATTTTCAAGGATCAGCATTCTCCACTGAAAGTGATCAGGCAGACCAAACTGTAAGTCAGACTTTGAGGGCTGGTAGTACTCACACCATCTACAGCAGGGGTCTCCAAACTCGGTCCTGGAGGGCCAGTGTCCTGCAGAGTTTAGCTCCAACCTGCCTTGACACACCCGCCTGGAAGTTTCTAGTATGCCTCATTATACCTTGATTAGCTGGTTCAGGTGTGTTTAATTGGGGTTGGAGCTAAACTCTGCAGAACAGTGGCCCTCCAGGACCGAGTTTGGAGAACCCTGATCTACAACGTCATCAAGGCTTGCCTTAATCGTCCTGATGGGGGCCCTACAGTGAATGGAATGAGATATTTTTAACAAACTTGGCACACATATGCAAAAGCTCATTCTGTGGTCGCATGAAAAACGGCACAGTGACTGGCCACTTGGTAGTGCTATAATAGGAAATTTTTTTTAAAAATGGCTATAACTACACAACCTAAGACTGATTTACTTGAAAATTGGCATGCGGCGGCTTTGTCCAAGGTGCCAAGACTGCCTTTGAGGACATTCACATATCTCAAAAAATGAAATTGATGTCAATGAAATTTGAGCAGATTGGAACGAAACTCGCTGGGCCTGTTTGTCTCACGACCCTAGAGGCCTGAGAGAAATTCGAAAGAACTTGGCAGCCAGGGGGCGCCTTTGCGTTTTTCATGTGCATAAAGGATTGTATTCTACACTCTAACGACATTCATAACACATGGTAAAACTTTGCCTCTAGGACCACCGCTTTCTATTCTTAGATGAGCACATGCGGCACGTTTCTAAAGAAGCATGCCAACTTTTATGGAGATCAGCCCATAGGTGGGGCTAGAACTGTTAAAAAATCTTAAACTATTATATTTCCTTAGTAAATTCTAAGTTAGTAAATTACATATGATCTAAATGGTTACAAGCTTGTTAAAGAAAACGTAATACCTTTTTACATATGTGCTTAAAGGCCTTAAAGTGCTTGAACCCCATTAATTTATGCTTTCAACTGTATTTATATTTGATTTCATATAGCGTTTGATAATGTTCAAAGTGGCTCAAACCCATCCTCCCAATTGTATCTTTTCACGCAGCTTGTTGTATAAAGCCATCGACTCGAATCTGGAAAACGTCGGCCCAATTTACAACAACCACATTGAGATTTCCATCTTCTTCATCGTCTACCTCATCCTCATCGCCTTCTTCATGATGAACATCTTTGTGGGCTTCGTTATTGTCACCTTCCAGGAACAGGGAGAGCAGGAGTACAAAAACTGCGAGCTGGACAAAAACCAGGTACCGCACTCTCACACACCTAATCATGTCTCATGTTTCCAGTTTATAATGCACCTTTACATGCACATTGGCAGCGTCAGTGTGTCCAGTACGCCCTGAAGGCCCGACCCCTGAGATGCTACATCCCCAAGAACCCGTATCAGTATCAGGTGTGGTACATCGTCACTTCTTGTTACTTCGAGTACCTGATGTTTCTGCTCATCATGCTCAACACCATGTGTCTGGGGATGCAGGTGAGAACACAACCACAGGGTTACATTCACAGAAATGAGGATAGCAAACATTGGAAATAAATAATTAGAATATCAAATACATTTCATAGTTTGAATTTCTATATCCTTAAGCATTGTAACCAGTCAGATCACATCACCCATCTTTCGGACATGCTGAATGTCATCTTCACCGTATTGTTCACAGTGGAAATGATACTTAAACTTGGCGCATTCAAAGCAAAGGTGAGTCCTGCATTTAAACTAGTAGTTTAAAGTTATTCTTACATTTACTTGATAAAAATCAGTAAAGTTTTCACAACAGAAAGATGTTCGTGAAGCACAAGCTGAAGGTGGATGTTTGTACAACTACACTAAAAGGCTCTTACTTGATAAGTCAGATGACAGAAGGAAAGCTTTATATGGTTAAAAGTGTTTCACTCTGATAGGGTTACTTCGGGGATCCCTGGAACGTCTTTGATTTCGTAATCGTGGTGGGCAGTATCGTTGACGTCATTCTAAGTGAAATTGATGTAAGTTTCCTTTTGGATGTACAGTAAATATGTTGACTTATGTTATGCACAAATGCTTGATTTTACCTGTTGTATGGTTCTCAATGAGTGCTGATGTTGGCTTTCACTCATCTTTACTGGTGATTTCTCTCTCCAGGCGGCTCTCGCTGCTCAGGGCGGACTGTACTGTCTCACTGGCTGTTCTGTAAATATCGATTTCTGTTATTTTACATCCAAAGATCATTTCATGACTATGATTGAACAGAGTTCATGCCAACATAATCCAGCAATTTTAAATACTTTGTTTTTGCAAGTGAAATGGATTCACATGATTCAAAGTTTAATTATTGCCATATATTTTCTCTCTTTCCAGGAAGTGAATCCAATGCAAGCTATAGCAGTAAGTGAAGATTCAATGAGTTCTTACTGAATGGATCTGAGCTGGTATGAACTGTAGAGTTTTTGTTTGTTCCTCAGGACTCTGAGAACATGAGTGTGTCAATCACACTTTTCCGGCTTTTCCGTGTCATGCGGCTGGTAAAACTGCTCAACCGCTTTGAAGGGATTCGGAACCTGCTGTGGACCTTCATTAAATCATTCCAGGTCTGATGGTCCACTGCTCCATTATGGTGTTGTAATAGAGATGTATTTACATGTGCTGATGAACGTGGTGTCGGTGTGTGTTTTTCAGGCTTTGCCATATGTGGCTCTCCTCATCGTTATGCTGTTCTTTATCTACGCCGTCATCGGCATGCAGGTAACACATGCATGATAAGTGTGATACACTGCTGGTCAAAAGTTTTTGGGGGAAAAAGTCTTGTTGATCTCAGGTTAATCTTAATTATTCCACACCTTTGACCAGTGCTGTATATTCAGCGTCACTCGAATGATAATGTGACTTTCCTTGATCAGGTGTTTGGCAAAATCGCCTTACTAGACAGTACCGTGATCAACCGCAACAACAACTTCCAAACGTTTCCTCAAGCTGTTCTAGTGCTATTCAGGTAGGAAATGTGAACGCCTCACTGTAAGTGTGTTTCTGAGCATGTTTGTAAAGACATGTACCTGTCCACAGGTGTGCCACAGGTGAGGGGTGGCAGGAGATCATGTTGGGCTGTTTGTACGGTCAACGCTGTGACCCCAAGTCAGAATACCTACCTGGAGAGGAGTACACCTGCGGCTCTGGATTCGCTGTCCTGTACTTCATGAGTTTTTACATGCTTTGTGCTTTTCTAGTGAGTATTCACTCTTCCACAAACACGCACAGGCACAGACGCACACATTAACTTACTCTGAATGTGTTCTATTGCAGATCATTAACCTGTTTGTGGCTGTGATCATGGACAACTTTGACTATCTGACCCGTGATTGGTCAATACTGGGGCCGCATCATTTAGATGAGTTTAAGAAGATCTGGGCTGAATACGACCCGGAGGCAACGTAAGCAAAACACTGAGTTAAAGCCACCCTGAAATCAAAATGGACAATTCTTATTTTTTTATGGAATATTGCCGTGTACATCAGTGTTGAATTCATGTGCCTTGTAATCTTTATCTCTTTCGAAGCATTTTTTTTAAAAAAGGTTTTCAGTAATTGTCAGCTTTTTTGATAATTTTCACAAAATTTTCATGGCCCCCAGTATCTGACAATATCAAAAGAAAGAACAGAGCCTCTTCTTTTAAAGAAAAAAAAAATTCTAGCTTCATGCATTCTTCTTTTATCAACACTTGAATGTTGTAAGTTTAAAAAAAAAAAAGCAACATTTTGAACAAAAAGCTGATAAAATTGCGTTTTTTTCCCAAGACTACAAAGTGCGCAAGCAATGCTTTTATCGCTTGTTTTGGCTTCTTTTTTGCATGTGTTTTTATCTGTGTTTGTGTTTTTCTGTCAATGGCGGGGAAGCGTTGTCTCATAAATGATGAAAAATTTCACCAATGGCAGGGAAAGTTTCCCTCCCTCTTGCTGCGAGGGCAGGGTAACCTGTCATTCACATGAGATCCACCAATAGCAAACCACAACCATCCAATCAATTCCCCATGGACAATATCAAGCCCCGCCCTACATTTGCTCTTGTTCCAGAAGCCACTTCACTCGATATATGTCACAATAGGGAAGAAAAGACTAGCGCAACTTACGTTTCATGCCGACTTTAATATTGACGTGAAATGGCATTCGCTTCACATTTTACTTTTGTGATCAGATGCTTTTCAACAGGATATTCAATGAGAAAACAAATGTAGGGTGGTACTTTATTTTATCCATCAGGAATTGAATGGATGGTGAGAAGTGTCTCTTTATAAAGTGGAAAACAAAGGGATGGCGCATGCACAAATGAAACATTGCCATAAGTTAAAGTCGCCCATTTTGATTGCAGGTTGATTTTTAATGACATACATCTGATTATTGGTGCTATTTTTGTGTTGTTCTGGCAGAGGCCGCATTAAACACCTGGACGTCGTGACACTGCTGAGGAGAATCCAGCCACCGCTGGGGTTCGGAAAGTTCTGTCCCCATCGTGTTGCCTGCAAAGTGAGGCAAACACATTCATACACTGCTGGCCCAAGCATTTCTACATATTTAACAGTATTTAATAATTAATTCTCTGCATTCTCTGTGTTTGTGTACAGAGACTGATCTCCATGAACATGCCTCTGAACAGCGATGGAACGGTAACGTTTAATGCCACGCTGTTCGCTCTGGTCAGAACAGCACTGAAAATTAAAACGGAAGGTTTGAGGCCTTATTTTTTTTAATAAACTAAAAAATGATTCTTAAAAGTTTAAGTTATTGTAAATACTATTTATACGGAAACCCTGAACCTCATGGTGGGGAAAAAAAGAAAATAAAACTTCTTGATATTTCAACATAACTCCTTATTTCAAGATATTAAGTCGCTATTTCGACATATCTCGATATTTCGACATAACTCGTTATTTCATATTAAGTCACTATTTCGACATATCTTGATATAACTCGTTATTTCAAGATATTAAGTCACTATTTCGAAATATCTCGACATTTCGACATAACTCGTTATTTTAAGATATTAAGTCGTTATTTCGAAATATCTCAACATTTCGACATAACTCGTTATTTTAAGATATTAAGTCATTATTTCGACATATCTCGACATTGACAACTCGTTATTTCAAGATATTAAATCGCTATTTCGACATAACTCGTTATTTTAAGATATTAAATCGCTATTTCGACAACTCGTTATTTTAAGATATTAAGTCGCTATTTCGACATCTTGATATTTCGACGTAACTTTATTTCAAGATATTAAATCGCTATTCCGACATAACTCGTTATTTTAAGATATTAAATTGCTATTTTGACATAACTCGTTATTTTAAGATATTAAATCGCTATTTCGACATAACTCGTTATTTTAAGATATTAAATCGCTATTTCGACATAACTCGTTATTTTAAGATATTAAATCGCTATTTCGACAACTCATTATTTCAAGATATTAAGTCATTATTTCGACATATCTCGACATTGACAACTCGTTATTTCAAGATATTAAATTGCTATTTCGACATAACTCGTTATTTTAAGATATTAAGTCGCTATTTCGACATAACTCGTTATTTTAAGATATTAAGTCATTATTTCGACATATCTCGACATTGACAACTCGTTATTTCAAGATATTAAATTGCTATTTCGACATAACTCGTTATTTTAAGATATTAAATCGCTATTTCGACAACTCATTATTTTAAGATATTAAGTCGCTATTTCGACATTTTGATATTTCGACGTAACTCTTTATTTCAAGATATTAAATCGCTATTTCGACATAACTATTTTAAGATATTAAATTGCTATTTCGACATAACTCGTTATTTTAAGATATTAAATCGCTATTTCGACAACTCGTTATTTCAAGATATTAAGTCACTATTTCGACATATCTCGATATAACTCGTTATTTCAAGATATCAAGTCACTATTTTGACGTATCTCGACATTTCAACATAACTCGTCATTTTAAGATATTAAGTCGTTATTTCGACATCTCGACATTGGAAACTCGTTATTTCAAGATATTAAATTGCTATTTCGACATAACTCGTTATTTTAAGATATTAAGTCGTTATTTCGAAATATATCGACATTGACAACTCGTTATTTTAAGATGTTAAGTCACTATTTCGACATAACTCGTTATTTCATGATATTAAGTCACTATTTCGACGCATCTTGACATTTCCTCATAACTCGTCATTTTAAGATATTAAGTCATTATTTCGAAATATCTCGACATTGACACAACTCGTTATTTCATGATATTAAGTCACTATTTCGACATATCTCGATATAACTCGTTATTTCAAGATATTATGTCACTATTTCGACATATCTCATTATTTTGACATAACGACTTAATATCTTGAAATGACGAGTTATGTCGAAATAATGAGGTGTTTTTTTCCCCCGCACCATGTGGTTCAGGGCTTCCATATATTTAATCTTTCTACTTCAAAAATTCACATTTTATTTAAAGTGTCACTTGCCATTTTTACAAGAAATTTACTAGAACATTTCTGAGTGAAAACTGTTTCAAAGTAAATCCTACAATTTAACATAAATTTATGAAAATAATGTCAATACTCACCCTGAATTCTCTGATTGTTCATTCATCAGGTAATTTTGAGCAGGCAAATGAAGAGCTGCGTGCAATTATTAAGAAGATCTGGAAACGCACCAGTATGAAACTGCTTGACCAGGTCATTCCACCAATTGGAGGTCAGATCTCTCATGAATAATGCTGAAACACAAATAAAACGACTATACTGAATAATAAACTGCAATAATATTAGCATTATTAAAACTCTTGTGCTGTGCTTAAAAACCTTTACATAATTTGTGTCAAAATGAATGCAACACAATTTAAGGATTAAATGTTTCTTAAATCACAGATGACGAGGTGACCGTGGGGAAGTTTTACGCCACATTCCTGATCCAGGACCACTTCAGGAAGTTCATGAAGCGGCAGGAGGAATATTACGGATACCGGCCGAACAAGAAAAACAAAAACACCACAGAGATACAGGTCACACATCTCTTCAACTCTGCATGTGTTTCACACTATGATCAGACAGTCTCAATCTGCTCTCTCTCGTTCTCTCAGGCGGGTCTGAGGAGCATCGAGGAGGAAGCTGCTCCCGAGCTGCAGCGGGCAATTTCTGGAGATCTCCTGAACGATGAGGAGATGGACCGAGCGATGGAAGAGGCCGGAGAGGAGGGAATCTACAGGGTGGGTGGAGAACAGAACAGATCAGAGAGGACAAATGATGACAAGAAGGATTAATGCATGGCAGCCGTATCTCACCTCTCTCTTCTTCTGTTCAACAGAGAGCAGGCGGCCTGTTTGGCAACCACATGGATCCGTTCACTATGGAGAGAGGAACCCCGATGCCCACCCAGGTGACCAGCCAGCGCCCCCTACAGATCGCAGACAGCCGAGCAGATGAGAACGAGGCCTCGCCCTCTTACGTTAATTACCACGCCAACACCAATAACAACAACACTAACAATCACAGGCGGCACAGGTGAGCGTACAGAAATAACAAAGAAAAAATAATGTAAAAATAACACTTATGGAAGTTATTGCATTGATGAAAGATGAGGATAAATGTGTATTAAGAAGGTAAATAGGGTCGTGGATGGTGAAAAGTGTCTCGTTATGGGAGAATTGTTTGAAATGTCATTAAAAAAGAAAGTCATTTCAGAGGCGACGCAAGTTATTATATTTAGAACTTTTTTTTCATTGTGATTATGTGCACTGACGAATCATCACAAAAAGACCAGGAATGTGTGTTGAGAAAGTAAATAAAGTCCAAAACAAAACAGAACCAGACAGAAATGAGAGTAAAGAAACCATGTGTGTGTTTGTCATGAGGACGATTGTAGTGACGATAATGATAAAGCTGATCTCTTTCTTGGAGCAGATGTGGACTACATTTCCCATCCAGACAGCATGGTCCAGTGAGTGCAGCTGAGTTCCTCATCCAAGAGGTGAGATCAAACCTTCAGCAAGAACCGTCTCCATCAGCTGAAATGATTTTCACATACTCTTCTGGTTTTGTTCCTCAGGCTCTGATCGCCGGAGGTTTGGCGAGTCTCGCCAGCGACTGCCGTTTTGTGTCCGTGACGAAGGCTGAGATGGCCGCGGCGCTGAACATGGATCTCGCCGCGCTGGAAAGGAAATCAGCAGCCGTTCTTAATAAACGTAAAGGACAGTGTTTGTTGAGGAAGAGGAGGGCGGCAACTTCTCGTCCTGATTCGACACACTGCCAGGTGTAATGTTCATCAGAGGCGTTTGGTAGAGCGAAATTAAGACAAAAAGAAGACATAAGTGATTCAACTGTGAGGACTGTTTTATGAGCCAGTATTGCAGAAGTGTTCGAACATATCGAAAAAAGGACTGATAATGGGTTTTTCAATTTACATATATAAAAATATGAATGAAAAATACATATCATCGCTCTTTAACGGAAACCTTGTATTTCCAAAAACTTGGCTATGACAAATGCTAGACTAAAAACACTTCTCCGCTCCTCAAATACATAAACATTAGCCTTTACATATATATATATATACCAGACCGAAATAAAGGGTGACAATAGTATTTTAATTTAATTATGGAGATACAAGGTTTCTGCCCGACAGCGACGGTATTCAAAATGGTGATATATACGTCGACTTTTCATTTCACATTCGATATTTGATAGCAAATGTGAACTAAATTAAAAGAACACTTATAGCACAACATATTTCCCAACTAAAGTGACTCTTCTGAGGTGATTATACTGCTTCTTTTGAGTTATACTGAGTGAACTTGGAGTGGGTAAGTTGTGTCTTGGCAACTGTACCATTTTATTGTCATGTGACCATATATTTTAAAACCATCATTTCTGCCAGACTGTGAAAAAGAGAAGCACATTGGACGAGTGGAAGTCACTTATTTATTTTAAAAACTGTTTTTGGCTATGTATGATGCATATTGGTGATTTAGCAACGTATAAAACCATGCAAGCCAAATAATATTCTGAATTGGTAAGCTAGATTGTTTTTCCTAAAATGGCAGCTATGGGGCAGAGTGAGCCAAATGCTGTGGGGTAAATTGAGCCAGTGTTTTAACTTACCCCACCATAAGGCACTGAATTTAAGTTAAATCTAAAGTTTCAATTGGTGTCATTTCAATGTAATATTACGCAACTGGTTTAGTATATCTCTATTTTCGAGTTTATTTAATAGGAACAGTGTACAAGTACACCAAATCCTTCTGATACGAACCAGAGGCTGTTTAAAGATATATATCTTTCCAGCTGTAGTCTCTAATGGCCTGACTTGGTCGACATTGCAGAAAAACTACCATGTCAAGGACCTTTTGACTAAAATATTTATTAGTTTCAGTGCCATTTATTCATTCTTATTTAGTTTTTATTTAATTTTACTCAACAAACTCTCTGTTTAGGAAGGTTACAATTTTGATGTTCAACATATTGTTTCAGAAATGCAAACATCATTTGGTTGGTTTAGTTGTTTAAGTTAGCTTTATAAAATAAATATTTGTAAAATATTTTAACAAAGAATATTTGTAAAAGGAAATTTTATTATTAAATTAGATTTTAAAATAGGCACATTATCTTTAAAAATTCACATGGGTTTGATTCAGATTCAGTTTAGACCCACCTACTGACTCAGCTCAATTTACCCCTAACCTGGGGTAAATTGAGCCAGAGGAACACTTTTTTTTTTTTTTTTACAAGAAGCCATATTTTTAAGACCCTTTGTCATATATGTATTCTGATCATTTAAATGATAAGAAACATCCTGAAATTACTTTAAATACTTTCATTGTACTTCAGCCTCATTTTCCCTTATCTAGAGGAAGTAAAAAATGGCTCATCTGACCCCATTCTCCCCTACACAGCATTTCCCCCCATACGGTAAAAAAATATATTTTATCTGGCCAAAATATATTTTAAATATATGGTAAATATATGTTACAAACAGTGAAGTTCAATGAAATATATTTTTGAAACTGAAAATATATTTTGTTTCAACCTTCATATACTTAAAATATATTTAAACATGTATTTCAGGGGCAGGAAAAATATATTTATATATAAAAATATATTTCAGGGCGCAAGAAAATACATTTCCAATCTTACAGTCGACAATGCAAATGTGCGTGGAAGAAAGCCTTGCGAACAAAACTATCCATTATGTTTGAAGAATTTTAAACACTTACAGAAAAACATGAATTTCCACATATTTTCCACATTGACACTTTGTTCACATATCTTCCCAAAAAATACAGATCTGTTTAATAGTGATCATGGCACCTCACAAATGTGTGTTTTAGTCTATTACTTATTAATTCATTTGTTTATTTATTTATTTAATTGTAATTTATCGTCAGTGTAATATAGCGTTTAGATCTACATCAAATACAAATAAATATATTAATAAAATCGCTAGATGTACGATGTTAACTGTGACGTAATTTGAATGGGAAACCACTAGCAGCGCTCACGGACTTTTGGAGTACTGCGCATGCGCGTCATTTTGAACTGTAACGGTCGTCAGTCAACCGGGAGTTCTCGGAGTAAAAGGTAAGAGCTAACGTTATAACTTTATTTTTAGTCGTCATTTTTCACATATGTAATGTTCATTGCTACTTTGAATGTATAATGTTTTATTGTCAAGGTTTTTTTTTACTTTATTTGTCAAATTAATGCCCCGTTTGTTTATTTGCTCACATGAGACGCATTTGATATGTTCAGATTTCCGTTTTAAAGTTAGTTGTTTTTAATTTGGACACTAGTGAAAACTAACGTTACACACAAAAAAATGTTTAATATTTTTTTTTAAATTTCAGCTGTAGAGTGTTTGGGAGACCGTGCTGCCTGCTGTTGTCGATCTATGATGCTCCTGTCACTGATAGTGGAGCCTGTAACGTAAGTTTTTTTTTTTTTTTTTTTTTTTTTAATTTAATGTTTTACTAAACTTGTTAATTAGGCACACGTTATTTGCTCGTTATTAAAGTTCAGGCATATGCTGGTTTGGCATTAATGGCATTTCATACGCTCAATTTTTCTACTATTATTATTATTATCAATATTAATATAGCCTTACTATAATATAATTTTTATTCACTTTCTGCTGAATGACAAGCTGTTTTCGATTATCCAGTTGAGCCAGTGATTCAGTAAGTTGCTTGTAACAGAAGATGCTTATTTGTCACGACTTACAGGTTTACATGTGTCATTCATTACTGTAAAAAAAATCTACTTTTTATTTTCAGTAGCAGAAGCAGAGACGGTTTGTGCAACAGCAACAAGGTGAGAATGATGAGACACTTTAAGAAGTAGATTTTTTTTTAAAATTAAGCACTGTTAAGCAAATTATATTATTTTATTTGTGTAATTTATGAATTGATATGTTCTCTGCACTTGTGTTAATATCTGTTTCTGTCTGGAACAGGTGCGGGTCAAAACCCATCTGTCAAGACGCTTGTCCACTTGCTGTCCGCCCCACCAGCCCAACGATTGTGCTGGAGAACCACAAGTCACAGGTACAGGATAATGTTCATAGTCAAGTCATCTTCATTTCTGTGGCACTTTATACAAAACAGCTTCACAGTAATAAACATGAAATAGTCAACATGACCCTAGTTGAAGTGAAACACTAGGTGTGTGTTAGAAAAATACTAATATTTTAAAGTCTGTACATCCAAATGATTCCTCAAGCTTTAAAACACATCACAAATTACAACATGTTGACTTTGAGCCCATATTGGACAGTTGGCAAATCTGTAATGTAACAAATTTAACATAACAGTATTTTCCAAAAACACACCTATTGTTTCACTTCAGAAGAAGTTGATTAATCAACTGAGGTCATGTGGATTACCGTCATGTTCACTTTGGTTTTTGACCTTCTTGCGTGAACACACAGAGATGGATTATTTTTCTAAATATCTCTGTTTGTATTCCACAGAAAAAGAGAATGTCATAATCAACTGGAACAGCATGAGGGTAAGTATCCCTTTGTTAAGTTAGCTTAACTGAGTGACTTTGTGATATTCCACTATCCCTTCATTTGTAAAAGTGAAAATGCAATGCAGAAGTGTAAAGAAAGGCTAATTCGACCTCTCCTCAATCATCAGTTTCTTTACTGTCTAAAAATATGCCCATTAAATATCTTTAAAATCCAGTATACCTGTAATTGTTTTAGTTCCAGTGTAAACAAAAATATCAGGAAATCCAAAACTAGTTAGAGGACAAAGTGCATGCCCTCTGTGCCTGTACTGATGTTCAGTTATTGTGTTTTGTCTTTTGTATGAGTACAGTGGTAGAGACAGAGAAGAAGTGCCCTTGATGAGGAAACCATGGCAGCCATATATACGGTAAGTTAATACTTAGTGAAAGGAAAATTTACTAGAAACATTAAGTTAAAAAAATAACTGATTTTTATCTCACAGTCAAGAAGAGATTTCCAAATGTGTCCAAAGAGGCTTTGAGGATTTGACGTGGGGAAACTGAGACTTCTTGAAAGCAAAAAAGTTATATTTGTTTGAATATTGTAATTTTTTGAACATTGTAAAGTATGTTCCTTGCTGATTATTATTCAAATGTTCATGTGTTATAGACAACAAATAAAAGTTTTTCAAATGTGACATGTGAATGTATTTTCTTGGGTTGAAATATATGTAGGGCAAAATATATTTTTAAATGCTTTTGTAAAATATATTTTGAAAATATATTTTTTTAAAAATATACAAAAAATGGCCAAAAAATACATTTTAGGAAAATATATTTATATAAATATATTTGAAAATATATTTTTTAAAAATATACAAAAAATGGCCAAAAAATATATTTTTAGAAAATATATTTATATGTGAAAATATATTTATAGCGAATATAATTTTTGGCCATTTTTTGTATATTTTGAAATATATTTAAAAATATATTTGAAAATATATTTTTTTACCGTATGGGCCGATATAAACTGGATAAACTGAACCTTGTTTTACTCAAAATGGTCTTGCCTGTTTTTGTTTATTTAACTTTATGTACTTATTAATAAATATTAAGTTATTATAACACCGTCTGTCGTAATTTCTGTGGTTATATTTCGCGTCACGAGAGGGCAAAAAAAGCGTAAACACAAAAAGACTCGCCGACGCCATCTTGAAATTATAACATAACATTATAACACTATAATTATAACATTCTGTTGTTTTGAGATATTGAGCTTCAAAGGTTTTGCATTATTACTCCTTTGTAGATCTAGAACCTTTTTGTTTAATAAAAAAGTAGTCCCAAAATGTACACAACGTTTTTAAAAAATCGCATGTAAATAAATGGTCACAGAATAAGAACATGTGAATAACTCGATTGACCAAAAAAAAAAAAAAAAAAAAAAAAAAAGTCAGATAGAACCTTGTAATTACAACCAAACCTGTCAAGTTGACTCGTTTTACTCGCTGTTGCAAGTTCCTCAGACATCACCTCTGCGCGCGCATCCAGCCCTGGGCACCGGCCTCACGTGAGCGCCCTCAGCGCCGCGCTTTTATTGGATTAATGTCGGTTAATCCGCGCGCCGTATGGAGCCGCTGTGTTCTGAAGGGTCTGAATGTTTTGAAAGCAGACACTCCGGTGAGTAACAAATATTCTTATATTTTATAAAAAGCGATAGTTTAGTTAAACTAAAAAGTGTCCGTTTTCTCTCTTGATCTCTAAATTTGTTTGTTTATGTACAATCTATCTATGGTTGGATGTTTGCATGTTTGCTAGGAATAAATTAGCTAAGTCTGTTTATTCCTTTGCACCACAATAACAAAAATATACAATAGTGTAGTATACTGGATATACCTTACTACCATGATTTCTAAACAGCCTACCATAGTAATTACTTCCATGTACATAACACTGCATATGAATATGGTATTCAGTACCATGGTTTATATCAAAGTTCTATAGTATTAAAACTATGATGGCTTACAGTTTGATTAAATTTAATTAAGAACACGCAGATGAAATGTATTTTAATGGATCGCATTTACTCTGCATAAATAAACATGTTTGTTCCGGTTTACCGGGTGTCTGTGGGGATAAGCTGGACGCATGTGGGCCAGTCAGACGGGCGTAAGGAGTTTATAATATTATGTTCACCATATGGACTGTCTTACAGGTCTACCAGTGTCCAGAAGATCATGATGGAGGCGCACGCAACAGGTGCGACACGCCTGTCCCAACCTGTCAAGTACTGAAAAATTCATTTCTACATCCTGAAAAAGTGATTTAACTTTTTAATTTGCAGCCAGCAGAATGACTGTAGGCGCAGAGGGCGGGGCTGATGTCACAAAGGAGCCACGCCCTTTATCTCATGACCGGGTCACGCTAGTAGTTGATGGGACTCATTTTGTGGTGGATCCTGCCGTTTTCACGACTTACCCGGATACGGTGCTTGGGAGGTACTGAAGACAATTACCTAAATAAATAATTCAAATCATGCAAAGTGTGTGATAATGAGGTGTGTTTTCGCAGAATGTTTGGTCGAGCGCGTCAACACAGTTTTACGCGACCGAACGTTAAAGGTGAATATGAAATCGCAGAGGGCATCGGCGCCAACATCTTCAGAGTCATACTGGTACGTACAGTCACAGCTTCCCTCCAGATTGATTCTGCGCAATTTTAACGAAGCGTCATCTTTTTCGCTCAGGATTATTACCGCTTTGGCATGCTGCACTGTCCAGAAGGCGTGTCTTTGGCGGAGCTGCGCGAAGCGTGCGATTATCTGTGTATAAACTTCGACTACAGCACCGTCAGATGCCGAGACCTCAGTGAGTCAAAAACGTTCGCTAATAAAAACTTGCATACGCTCAAACTAATTGCCGTTTCTGTCCAATCAGGTGCTCTGCTGCACGAGCTGTCCAATGACGGCGCCCGGCGGCAGTTCGAGGTGTTTCTGGAGGAGCTGTTGGTTCCGGCGATGGTTTCTAGCGCTCAGGAGGGAGAACGAGAGTGTCACATTGTGGTCCTCACGGACGACGATACTGTCGACTGGGATCACGACCACCCTCCGCCGATGGGAGAGGAAAACTCGCAAAGTGAGTGCAGTTTTTAACGCAAAAATGTGCAAATTAAAAATTGAGAACAAAGGGGGCGGGGCCATGTTGGGCTGCTTTAGAGAATGATGGTGCGTTTACACCAGACACGAATGAAGCGTTAAGCCCAAGCGATTTACATGTTAAGTCAATGCAAAGATGTGAATAGACATCCTGCGATGCGAATTGAGCATTTCGGGCTTTCGACGCGATGCGAATCGCGCAAGTTGAAAAATCTGAACTTTGGCTAAAATTCGCACCGCATTAACCAATCAGGAGCTTGCTCTAGTAATGACGTGATTACGATGTAGCGAGCAGAGGCAGAAATCCGAAACAATAACGGTGGACAAAATCATCGTCACTGTACGATACATCTTCGTACTTTTATAGAAACAGGAATAAAAAGGATCTTGCTTGGAAGAAAGTGAGTGAGGAGGTTGGACAATCTATTAAGTTGTAAAAAACGTAGCTCTTTACTCAATTTGAGCTATATATATATATATATATACACATATTGAGACTACAAGCTAGCTAAAGACGGCAAATTGAGCTTTTTCGCCCTATTTTACAGCTACTTTCCCGCTGACAAGTTGATGTGTTTATTCAGAGGAAGTGTGCAGAAACGAGACAACAATTCGCATCTGTTGTGAAGTGAAATTCATGTGCAAATGAAGCGAGTAGAGATTCTCCAGCTTTGTTGTTGTTGAGCTGTTAAAGCTCCACCCTCTTCTGGAAAGGGGGCGGGAGCAGCAGCTCATTTGCATTTAAAGGGACACACACAAAAACTGTGTTTTTGCTCACACCCAAATAGGGGCAAATTTGATAAGCTTAAGCTATAATATAATAAGCTATAATAAATTATCTGTGGGGTATTTTGAGCTGAAACTTCACAGACACATTCTGGAGACACCAGAGACTGATATTACATCTTGAGAAAGGAGCATAATAGGTCCCTTTAACCTAGTATTAGTTTTTGCTGAAGATTGTGAAATTTCACTGATATTTACATTTACTCATATTGTGAACTTATGATCTTTGATTATATCGCCCACCAATAATCATGATTTCTGTTTCAAAAAATGATTTTTGGCATAATCGAGCAGTCCTACTTTCAACCCAAGTGCCTATTTTTACCGGGTCAGCGAGGTGAATACCTGTGACCAACTTGAATACGAGTGAAAACTGGGGGGAACTTTTTTGTCCGATTGAAATGAAATGAAATTTCACCAAGCAAAAGTAAATGTGACCTCACCTTAAAAGGACAGCTCACTTAAAAACTAATATTCTGTAATCAATTACTCACCCTCATGTCGCTCCAAACCCATTATCTTCTCATCTTCAAAACACAATGTTCATAAAGAGATCATAAAATAAAATCATGAGCTTCCATTTACCAAATTTGAGAGCTGTATGTTTGCTGATTAATGTTTATATATGAATAAAATCCTAAATTAAACATATTCATCATATAAAGTGCTTGTTTCTCTTCTGAACATATTAAAGTTCTCATTACATCATAAATGAACAAAAGTCTTATGGGTTTAGATTGACACAAGTGCAAGAAAATGCCAGAATTTTCATTTCTGGGCAAACTAAGCTTTTAACGTTTGCTTTCTTGTTCCTCAAGTCATCTACAGCACCAAGCTCTACCGTTTCTTCAAGTTCATCGAGAACAGAGACGTGGCGAAAGCTCTGCTGAAGGAGCGAGGCCTGAAAAACATCCGCATCGGGATCGAGGGTAAACTCATATACACAGATTCAAACCTTGAGAGATACGTTAGCGTTCGAACGCACCACGAAACCTCATTCTGTGTCCCAGGATACCCCACCTGTAAGGAGAAGGTGAAGCGGCGTCCAGGCGGCAAGTCAGAGGTCATTTACAGCTACGTCCAGCGTCCATTCATCCAGCTGTCCTGGGAAAAGGAGGAAGGGAAGAGCAGACACGTGGACTTCCAGTGCGTCCGCAGCAGGAGCGTCCCAAACCTCATCACCGCCATGGGGGAGGGGCCTACACGACCCGGGGCCACGCCCACTCCGCAGGTCGACGAGCTAGATCGGCTGAACGGCCCCGCCCCTCCCGGCCTCGACCAATGACTGAGGGGTTAAACTGGACAATTATTCATTCATTTATATTCACCATGTCATAATTATTCACTTTCATATTGACTCGAGTCACAGATTACTCCAGTTCGGTCTCATGGATAGATGACCTTCAAACTTAAAAGTACCTGAGATCTTTTCACCGTTGTGTCCTTGAGCGAGACCCTGCCATTACCGCACTGCTCGTAGCTTTGGATAAAACAATATTTGCTTAATAATCAAGAACCAAATCACTCTTTTAAGGGCATTAGATTATTAAACCATGCATTTCTGTGAGTGACAGGAGGATTTTCTGTCTGTCAGCGCCATCTAGTGTCAAGAAGATGATGGTACAGTATATAGAGGGACAGTAGAGTAATAAATATCAGGTAAACAATTTATAATGCAAATTTTTCAAGTGTTTTCTTGGTTTTATATCATTTGTAAGAGGTTTTGAATAAAAGCATCTGCTAAATGAATACATGTACACTACCAGTCAGAAGGATTTTAGAATAATTAAGATTTTTTTAAATATATTTTTAATGTGTTGTTCTTCTGCTCACCAAAGCTGCATTTATTTGATCAGTAAAATATGAAATATTTTTAATAATGTAAATCAGCTGTTTTCTATGTGAATATATAGTAAAGTGTAATTTATTCCTGTGATCAAAGCTGAATTTTCAGCATCATTACTCCAGTCTTCAGTGTCACATGATCCTTCAGAAATCATTCTGATATGCTGATCAAAATATCGGTGCTCAAGAATCCAAATTATTCCAAAATTTTGACTGGAAGTGCAAATGTTATAGTATATTTCATGACTAGTTTTGTATATCTTTGTTAATTCACCCAAAAATTTTTTTAAAAAAAATTAAACAAGTGAATCAAAAAGCATATAACATTTTTATTGTATATATTTATAAACTTTAAATGCATTTCTGGACATGAAGAGAAGATACTGATACTGAAGGTATAAACACACACACACACGTCTGTCTTTACAAACTACAGCTGCAGATACAAATAAAGACGGTTAAATATCAATATAAAAATACTTAATGATGCACTGCATGCTGGAAAATTAGAAGAAAAAAAAAATCTGGAAATATTTTCCAAGGATCTACCGTTGAATTGAAAGCTTTTACAGCCTGTGTGGCGCATAAAAATCAACCGTACCGACACCAGTACATCCATTCGCTCAAAGCTCACATGTTCAGCACCATACCATGTGACTCTCCCATCGTACCTTTGACAGTCAAATCAGCACCAGTCAAATCCAATGTGCATATACAAATACAGCAATGAACGGCAGATAGCTTCAAACACACACCTGCGTTCACATGCATCGATATCATATTAATACTACTGCATCAATGGGGCTGCGCCCATAATTTGTCATTATAATTCAAAATGAACTGTATGATAAAATGATTTATCATCACTATATGATGTTATAAGGCACTGTATCGGCCATTCTACAGAATTGGTGCAAACTGATGTCCTACAACCAAAAACACATTAAAAAGCATTTAAGTATTCAAATTTGAGATGTTTACTAAGATCCTTCTATTATCTGTTGAATCCCACAATAATATTTAAAATATCAGTAAGATTAATAAATATTAAATCATCATTTATTGGGAGGAGTCTGTTGTGTGGAGCTTTAAGAAACGTCACTAACAAACACCTTTTTCTGCAATTAAGCAAACTTCTCTGGCTGTTATTCCATTAAATTTAGTTTTTATGTGTGTTTAACTGTTCAGAACTGTGCTAGATAACCATGTGATCATCATCTTTGAGCGGCTCAAAAGTGTCTGAAATTGTCACTACCGAAACAGTCACGACCAAAATATGTCATCTATTGTTTCAGTAGTGACAAAAGTACATCAACTAAATTTTTGTACAGTTATGCAAATCATTAGAATTTTAATGTTTTAGTTTGCGAGATAAATCCTGTCATGTGATGTGGTCACTCCCAACACATCACTGTTACTACCGAAATACAACAAATCTCATAAATTACACTTGAAATATTGTTAAAATTGAAATTGTTATTGAATTACCTGTGAAAACTTTCTTTAAAAAAATAGCAAAGAATATATTGACAAGGTAAATGTAAACAAAATCTTAATAGATCAATGTGACTCTTCTGATTAAATGATTTATTATTGTGTTACGGTAGTGACAAATTTGGGGAGAGGAAAAATATTCCAAATTTTAATTTGTAGCTTGGATATTATACAATTTGCATACATACAAAATTTGTGGAAAAAGACTTTTTTTCCCCCAAGACATTTCCAACTCTGACTTTGAACCAATTCTGTAGAATGGTGTTTTATATATATATATAAAGCTTTAAATACCCAGAGCACTTCAGAGCTACAAATGAAGTGTTTTTGGTATTAGATCTGCTAAAACTTTACAACAAAATAAAGATTTCCAGCATAAAAATTCAATCCTGATTAGCAGAAAAGCATAAATAAAAAGCAGTTGAAATATCCAGCATTGCAAAAGTGTTTTTCTACGGACAAGACTGGACATGGAAATGTTTTCTTTGGTAGTGTTTCCGGTAGATGGACTAAAGCTTTCTCTCCACACGGCCCCGAATACCTGCCGTCCGCTCCAGTATTCATCTTTTCCCGCTCTTCATGTAGGACGGTATGGCTCCTCTGGCCGTCAGACCCTCGAAGCGCTTGTATGTGTAGTTGATGAAAACCCAGTCCTTATTCTTATAGTCCGACTCCGGGTGATGGTTGCTCGCCACCGCCGGACCTCGACAGAGCAAGAAAACAGTTCTGATACGTTCAACTTTGATTCACAACCTTACGAATCAATATCGATTCATTTTGGATGTATATCAAGAGGAATAAATCTCTCTGAACTAAAGCGTATTGTGATGATTGTATAGTAAGCGTGACACAAATAATATTTAGTGAAGTTTTGTTCACGAATCAACTGAAAACAGCACGGACTAAACTAGAAAGTGAAGTCAGTCGGGTCAAACTTTTATGTTGGCTTGACAAAGCCCTGTCTGAAAGTTATACAAGCTTCCTAACAAGTTTTATCATGTGTTAGCATGTGTAGCATTATTTAGCATTTTGCTAGCATGTTATTAGCATGATTTAGCTTGTTGCTAAGATGTTTTACAACACTGATGGGAAGTTTTCACACATTGCTAGAATGTTTAACATGTTTTTGCTAACATGTTTTAACACATTGCTAAAATGAATTAACATGTTGGTAACATGATTTAACATACTGCTAGAATGATTTAACACATTTCTAGTATGTTTTAGAATGTTGCTACCATGCTTTAGTATTTTACTACCATTAATGAGTAAAATGCTAGTATATTTTAACACATTGCTAACATGATTTAGCATATAATGCTAACATGTTTTGCAACTACTGAAATTATTCACATTGCTAGTATGTTTAACATGTCGCTAGCATGATGATTTAATGTGTTGCTAGGATGTTTTAACACATTGTTAGCATGGTTTAACATTGCTAGTGTTTAAAAATGTTGCTAACATGCTTTAGTATTTTGCTAACAAGATTGAGCATGTTGCTAACATGTTTTAATACGCTGCTAGCACTGTTTAATATGTTGCTACCATGTTTTAGCATGTTAATATGTTTTAACACATTGCTACCATGTTAGTGTTTTATCATGTTGCTAACAAACAAACGTTTGATAGCATGATTTAACATACTGTTAGCATTTTTTAACACATTGCTAGTATGTTTTAACCCTTTGCTAACATGAATTAACATGTTTGAGCACTTTTTTAGCAAGTTGCTAGCATGCTTTGGCATGCTCCTAGCATTTTTTAACACATTGCTAAAATTATTTATAATGTAGCAAGTATGTTTTAACTCATTTCTAACATTAATTAACACATTGCTAACATGATGCTAACATATTGCTAGCATAAATTAGCACATTGATAACATGATTTAACATGTTGCTAACATGGATTAACATGAATTAGCACATTGCTAGCATGTTTTAACACGTTGCTAACACGTTGTTAGCATGAATTAGCACATTTGCTAGAATGAATTAACACATTGCTAGCATGAATTAACACGTTGCTAACATGTTTTATCATGTTGCTAGCATGATTTAACAAAAAATGTTTAAGAATCAGTATCGGTTCATCAAAATGAGAATGTTTTCAGTGTTTGTATCTTACTTGTCGGCTGCAGGATGTCCGACTCCGGAAACTCGTCGAAGTTGGATGTGTCGTCGATGCTCTTGATCTCGATGGGGATCGCCGCAGGTCTCTCTCTGCGAACGAGTCGCGAACCCTCGTTAGATCAAACCTCACGTGAGCACTCATGATCGAAGACACGTGTTACAAACCAGACCTGATGTGATCGTAATCGACGCCTTCGAAGAAGCCGTTCCTCTTGATCTCGTCCACGCCGGCAGCGCCGATGCGATGATCGGCCTCGCAGCAGAAGCGCAGGATCAGCTCTTTGGCTCGCTCCGAGATCGGCACCTCTGGAGGAAACACCAGCGTCTCCTTCCAGCTCATCACCTTCTTATAGGTCTCCTGAGGGGTTTCTGAGCAGAACGGAGGGTAGCCTGCGACGACACGCGCGTCAATATACTGCGCCACAGATATCGCACACTGGAGGTGTGAATTTAATTTAATGTAATTTAATTGTTCCTTCTTGATGTAACTTATTTTAAAGCATTAATTTAATTTATTTTAATTAAAAAAAATAATGTTTTTATTTTAAAATTATGAAGCATTAATTTAATTTATTTTTTTAATTAAAATGTAAATTTTCTTTCCTTATGTAATTGGTTATTAAGTACGGAAGAGGATTAGGGCCAAGCAATAATAAAAAATAAAAAAAACCATCTCGAGGTTAAATTTCGAGAAAATGTCGAAATAAAATGTTGAGATTAAAGTTGTTAAATTACGAGAAAAAACTCGTTAAATTTCAAGAAAAAAGTTGAGATAAAATGCTGAGAATGAAGTCATTAAATAAACATATTTATTCTCGTAATTTAACGAATTTGTTCTCATAATTTAACAACTTTTTTCTCATAATTTAACGTTTGTTCTTGTAATTTAATGACTTTATTCTCAACATTTTATCTCGACTTTTTTCTCGAAATTTAACATCTTTAATCTCAAGATGGTTTTATTTTTTTTTATTATTGCTTGGCCCTAATCCTCTTCCGTAATTAAGCATTAATTTAGTTAATTTTTATAATTAAAATACATTTTATCCTTCTTGATGTCATTTATTTTGAAGGATTGATTTAATTAATTTTAATAAATTTAGTTTTTTTCCCTTATTGATATAATGTATTTAAGCATTAATTTATTTTATTAATTAAAATGTAACTTGTTCTTAATTTAAGCATTCATTTAATAAATGTAATAATTAAAATCTTTTATTTTATCCTTCTTGAAATAATGTATTTTGAATCATTTATTTTATTAATTAAAATGTACTTTTCCTTCTTGATGTAAATTATTTTGATTAAATTTATTTTGAATTAAATTTTATTTTAATGTATAATTAAGCATTAATTTATTTTAATAAATAAAGTTTAATGTTTCCTTTTTGATGTCATTTACTTTAAAACAATATTTAATTTATTTGAAAAATGAAAAGTTAATTTTTCCTTCTTGATGTATTGTCATTTATTCACATCAGAATATAAAGCAAGAATCTGAATGACACGCACTCATTTGCATATTGTTCACTCACCAATCAGCATCTCGTACATGATGACGCCCAGGCTCCACCAATCGCAGAGCTTGTTGTATCCGGTCTGCATGAAGACCTCGGGAGCGATGTAATCCGGCGTTCCCACAGTGGAGAAGGCCTGAAAGAGGCGGAGCAACATAACGCATCACTTCCTGTCTGCAGAGAACAGACTAATGAAGCTGTTGTAATCACTGACCAGCTGCCTCCTGTTTCTCTTCCACGTCTCCGCCTTCCTCTTGGAGTTCATATGCTGAAACGCTACGAGAAAAATGAAGAGATTAGAATATTCAAATACGGACGTGAATATTAAATATATTCAGCATTTTGTGTTATATTATGTTAATATATGTTAATATGACGCACTGAGGTCGTTTGATTGGCTGTGGTTCAGGTTGCGGTAAAACTCGGTCCGATGCGCTTTCTTGAGGCCTGTGCACAAGCCGAAATCAGACAGCTTGACATGACCCTGAAACACACACCCACACACATCTGATGAAACAGCCAATCAGAGGCCTCGCTGACAAAAGTCGTCCAGCAAAAGCAGAAGTCAGCACAGGAAGAGGCTTATTGAGTCACTTCCTGTGACAGAACCTTAGAGTCCAGCAGCAGGTTGTCTGGTTTGATGTCTCGGTGAATGAAGCCCAGCTGATGGATGAAGTCGATGGCCAGAACCGTCTCGGCCACGTAGAACTGCGTCTCCTCCTCCGTCAGCGTGTCTTTCTTCATCAGCAGCGTCATCATGTCACCTGGAAGACAGACAAGAGTTCGACCGGATCTCTGATATTCCACGTACTTGAGCGTCAATTTGACTCAACGAATCTGCACTGATTCTCTGAAAAGAATCAGTTCTTCTGAGTCAGTTCAATGAATCATGCAAAAGGTATCCTCTTTTTTGTGAATGAAATGATGTAAACATGAAGAAAGGTTCATTACACACACCTCCCGGCAGGAACTCCATGAGTAAGTAAAGATTCAGTTTGTCCTGAAAACTGTAGAACATTTTCACCACCCACAGACTGTCTGCCTGAACCAAGATGTCACGCTCCGCCCGGATATGACCCACCTGGACAGAAAATAAAATAACAATAAAATTAAATACTTAAAAATAAAATAACATCAAATAACTAAATAAAATTATAAAAACGACAAAATAATAAACATTAGTTATTTGTCACCTGCTCTTTCTGCAGCATGTCTGCTTTTCGAAGGATCTTCATGGCGTAAACGTGACCCGTGTCTTTCTTCTGAACTAGACGCACCTGTGGACATCACAAACACATTTCTGTAGTGTATAACACACACACACAGTTTTATTAGTGTGTCGTCTGCGCTCATTATCATAATCACCTCTCCGAACGCTCCTCGTCCAATCACCTTCAGAGACTCGAAGTCGTCCAGACCCAGTCTGGTTCTCTTCAGACGGAGGAACTCGGTCTCTTTACGGGCGTGTTGGGAGCGCCGCACGCGTTTCTGGAACATGACAAACATTTATATGAATATTTATACACTCATAATGTGTGTAAACGCATATTCACACCGAGAACGATAACTGTGATTTTTTTATAATTGTTCGTTAGAGAGAACAGTGAAGTCCACACCGCGACAACAACAAAGAGGAACGATATCGTTGGAATCACTTTCAGAACGATCTTTACTGCTAATAGATGATAATAAACATTGACAGCCAATCAGAATCCATCAAAAGAGCTCGCGCATTTAAAGCAGCGGATGCCAAAACTGCAGCGTGTGTTTAGAATAAACAAAAAATGATCGTCCACTAATATAGTTAGCGTTATAGTTATCGGTGTGGATGCTAATGTAGATTCATTATAGTTATCGTCTGCTGGCGTGGACGCCGATATAGTTAGTGTTATAGCTATCGTCCGCTGGCATGGACACTAATATAGTTATCGTTATAGTTATCGTCCGCTGCTGTGGACGCTAATATAGTTATCGTTATAATTATCGTTCACTGCTGTGGACGCTAATATAGTTATCGTTATAGTTATCGTCCGCTGCTTTGGACGCCAATATAGTAATCGTTATAATTATCGTCTGCTGGCGAGGACGCTAATATAGTTATCGTTATAGTTATCGTCCGCTGCTTTGGACGCTAATATAGTAATCGTTATAATTATCGTCTGCTGGCGTGGACGCTAATATAGTTATCGTTATAGTTATCGTCCGCTGCTGTGGATGCTAATATAGTTATCGTTATAGTTATCGTCTGCTGCTGTGGACGCCAATATAGTTATCGTTATAGTTATCGTCCGCTGCTGTGGACGCCAATATAGTTATCGTCCGCTGCTGTGGATGCTAATATAGTTATCGTTATAGTTATCGTCCGCTGCTGTGGACGCTAATATAGTTCTCGTCCGCTGCTGTGGATGCTAATATAGTTATCGTTATAGTTATCACCCGCTGGCGTGGACACTAAAATAGTTATCGTCTGTTGGTGTGGATGCTAATATGGTCATATTTGTCGTTAAAGTTATCGTCCGCTGCTGTGGACGCCAATATAGTTATCGTTATAGTTATCGTCCGCTGGTGTGGACGCTAATATAGTTATCGTTATAGTTATCGTCCGCTGCTGTGGACGCCAATATAGTTATCGTTATAGTTATCGTCCGCTGGTGTGGACGCTAATATAGTTATCGTTATAGTTATCGTCCGCTGGTGTGGACGCTAATATAGTTATCGTTATAGTTATCGTCCGCTGCTGTGGATGCTAATATAGTTACTGTCCGCTGCTGTGGACACTAATATAGTTATCGTTATAGTTATCGTCCGCTGCTGTGGACGCTAATATAGTTCTTGTCCGCTGCTGTGGACGCCAATATAGTTATCGTTATAGTTATCGCCCGCTGGCGTGGACACTAAAATAGTTATCGTCTGTTGTTGTGGATGCAAATATGGTTATATTTGTCGTTATTGTTATCGTCCGCTGGTATACATGCTAATATAGTCGTCATAATATAATGTTGTATTTATTGTTAGTGTTGTTGGTGTGACCAGGTCTTAAGTGTGCGTGTTTGTTACCTCTTCATCAGGCAGTCCCTCCTCATCCATCACCTTCTCTAGTTTTTGCTGCCTGTCAACAGAACGTTCTAGATTACGAGACGCAAGAACCAAATTTGCACACTTCTCATAATGTTTCTGCAGAAAATGTGGCGTATAAAACGGAGCACTCTGTGTCAGATCACACAATAATAGCTCTGGCTCAGATGTGCATTTTTGAGTCGACTTTAGCACAGAACTAACTGTAAATAAGCAACACAGGAAGAGAGTATTTCACCACAGAGGAATGATGTAGTGTCACGCTCGACTGACGGAGCAGAAAACACCACCACTGTTTCAGATGGTCAACAGAGCGCTTCTGAAAAACAATGCAAAGAGCCTCTTCTGATCAAGAACCAATGCTCTCCATGCTGCTTTGGAGACTAAACCATTCTTGATGCTTCATTATAGGTTCCTCGGATCAGTGTTTTGGTGTCATGGCTCATCATTCTAAGTGTGACTTGTAGAGAATAAGAAGTTCTTTGTGAAGCTGTAAAACTCTTTATTATTACGTTTCTGTGTGTTTATACCTCATCTCGCGCTCCTCGTGTTGGGTTATGAGGTTGCTGTAGAAGTTCTCCAGAGTGACCTTGGCCATGGTCACTCGCTCCTTCGTGTGGTTGCTCATTAACGAGCTGGAGGCGTGGCCTCGGGTCGCCATGGTTACCGAAACAGCCCGGACTGCTGGTCTGGAACCGGTTGGGATGCAGATCTGCAGGTGTTTACAAACACAACATGATTTACATGTGCTGGAACACAACAAACTCCAGCGCTGGAGTCACGTTACACTGATTATCCATCCAAAAAACATGGTATTACCACGGTACCACAACACTATTACAAGACCCGCTAATTCCTTAAGGAATAATTATATTTTATACTGAATAATTTCTCCAGATTGTGTTGAGTTCAGCCTGTCTGTGGCCCTGCGTCAGTGAGACAGACTGTGGAAAAGAACAAATGTGACCATAAAAACATTTGGCAGAAGTTATTCAGACAGTCTGTGGTCTAAAGCACAAATATAGAGACGTTTAAGAGAGGAAATTCAGGAACAATAGTGCTATTATTATTTAACCAATTGTTATTTAACAGGCATGCTAACAATGAAATATGCAGAAGAAAGAATGTACACTTTGACTTTGAACTTAATACGACTATAAATGAAGTACAATTACAAAATGTACTGATTTCTCATAATAAACAACATTGTAAACAGTTAAATTTACGCTTTAAAACAAGGTTTTAGAACCAAACTGCTTCTGTCACATAAGAAACTGCGCATGTACATAAAAATAGTGAAATATGGAAACATGCATGTGTTTATAATGCTATACTTACAGAAGTTCAGAACGTATAATTATGGAATGAGGGATGAGGGGGCGGGGCCAAACTCGTGACGCCAGCGGCGAGCGTTCCACCAAACACGCCAAACTGAACGTTTACAACGAAATAAAACGCTGAAAAGCTGCTCCAACCTGATATAAAGTTCCTCAGAGTTTTTCTTTGGCTCTTGCAGGACAATATTTCCCTCGACACGTTGTCTCTTGGCAAACAGACATGAAGCGACTCCCAAAAAAGAAAGAAAAAGAAAAGAAAACGGGAGAAATGAACGAGTTTTAAAGACACGCTGGACGAAAACGGAACGGAGAAATGTGAATGTGTTTAGCGTGACTTCATCCAGCGACAATAAAGCTTTACATGCAACTTCTGTGTTTGTCAGACTGATGACGATTTCACCAGAAAGAGATGAGAAGAAATGAAATGAAACGCTCCACCCCTAAAGAGAGAAAGAGAGAGAGAGAGGGATGAGAGAGAGAGAGAGGGGGAGAGAGAGGAATGAGGGGTTTTTATCACTCAAGGTTTTTTTTTTTCGCAAACTCTAAAAATACTTAGAGACATTTAGACATTTCTTCTAATATGTATGTTAGACTTCTATAACAATGTGAACAATTATTATTATTACATTTATTTACGTATTTATTAGTTTTTTTGTAATTAAAACAATAATCAAAATCGTTATATTACAAATCAATACATTTTGAAAGAAATCAATTAATTAACCATATAATGAAAGATTCCTTAAGCTCAGCAATTGTTTTTGAAATATAGTTGCGCCACTACGACGCTCTTGAATCACCCCAGCGCCTGCGTGCGCAGTTCCTCGCATCTACGACACTCTTGACGCATCCGTGTTGAGCTGCGCCGGAAGTGACCGGCGGCGTTGCGCTAGCAGTTCGCGCTAACCGGACCGGGACCGGCGGACCGACACCAGACTCGAAACATCAGGATCCCACCGGGCCGAACGGATAGATCGTGCATTTCTCCGAATCTGGAGTTTATCTGCAGTTAGTGGGTGAGTTATGCGACTGGAAGGTTAAAAGATCGAATAAACATCTAACCGGACCGGGACTCGAACCCTGAACCTTATAAACCGGCCCCCAGACCCCTGACAGAGCACCGGTGACAGACACCAGCGATATATCAGCGATCTGACCCGTTAAACCTGCAGTCACTGAAACAGACAGATTAAACATTCACCTTTACATAATAATGATCCTAATTAACATATTCAAATATTCTTCATTATTATTTAGTTTTAAGTAGCATGACAACTTTTTAAAAAGTACCATGGTACAGTGATGGTAACCATATGCCAAGTTATTTTCAAGACGCTTCAAAAGAATGCCATGGTATGACCATGATTAATTAGTTAGATAATTAATTAGTTTTTGGTAGTGTGTGTATTTGTCTGTATTTTATATTCAGTAATTTTGTATTTATAAGTACCCTGGTGAACTCTTAAATAGTTCATGTTTCGTTTCAGAATAGTTAATTTCCTTCTGTAAATAATTGCGTAAGAAAGGAAGTTTGTTTACACCATGGCATAAAAAAAGTTAATTCCAAAATTAATTTTTTCTCAGAATTGCGTATTCTCACGATGACTTGTGACTTTTATTTTTTTTATTCCGTGGTGGAAGCAAGCTTCCATATATTAGTGTTTAAAATATTTTTCTGAATTTGTCTGTTTTGTTGCAGCGGTGAGAATCCAGGAAGTGCATCGTGACGTGCGCTCGAGAGGCTTTTGTTTGGGGGCGTGGCCTGTTGGCGTCTTCTAACTCACGATTGGTGAACAGGTGAAATGATTTGCATTTTATAAAATTCTGCGATGGTCAGTAATAAATTAACTTGTCCTTCCTGTTTGAAGGTGTCTAGCCATCCTGCTGTGGCTCTGTGGGCACGCAGTGGGTGGAGTCAGGCTCAGACTCAAGCTGTGATTGGCTGAGAGTGATGAGTGGGCTGACGGGGGCTCATGGGCGGCGGGGCGGGGCCGGGGGGCGCGAGCGGGGGCGGGGCATGGATTCGTCGTGCTGGTTCGCCCCCGGCGCCCTGCGGCGACTGTTCGAGCTGCCGGCGCCGGTTCTGTCACGCCACCAGCTGAAGCGTTTGGAGGAGCATCGCTACAGCAGCTCGGGACGCTCGCTGCTCGAACCCGTCATGCAGCGCTACTGGGAGTGGCTTGTCGGGAGAATGCCACCCTGGATCGCGCCCAACCTCATCACCATCGTCGGCCTGGCGACCAACATCTTCACAACACTGGTGCTGGTGTATTACTGCCCGACTGCAACCGAACAGGTACCGACACGATCGTAGTGACGTAAAAACTGTAGATTCGGACTATAAATTAATTTTATTTTGTGCGTTTAGGCTCCTCTCTGGGCGTACCTCCTGTGTGCGGTGGGCCTGTTTGTCTATCAGTCGTTGGATGCCATCGATGGAAAACAGGCCAGACGCACTAACAGCAGTTCACCACTGGGGGAGCTGTTTGACCACGGCTGCGATTCGCTCTCCACAGGTGACGACTGCACACTTTTAAGAGCCGTTCGCACAGGATGCGTTGTTGCGCAGTAGATTTTAATTGTTAGCCCGTGCATACATAAATCAGACAGATATATCAGAAGTCTCATATATTAATTCTCTGTCATTAATATTCTGTAATTTTTTTTAAATCTTTGTCTTTTAAATATTGTGGTATATTAAAATTAATTATACATATGCATATGATATAATTGTATACATATTAAATCTATATTTTTATTTAATATATTTAATAATACTTTTACGTGTATGTAATGTAATTGTTATATTTGCGTAATTTACAATCTCAATTAAATATAAATAATAAATGACACTAAAAATTATATATATATAATGTGTGTACATTTAAGATTATACAAATATTTAAAATAATGTACCTGACATATTATATTGATTTAAATTATAAATATTTCATATATTTGTATTTAATATATTCATTTAATAATACTTTATGTAATGTTATACTTGTATAATTTGTAAATAATGTATTAAAAAATGCATAATGTATATATATATATATATAGATATATATATATATATATATATATATATATATATATATATATAAAACGTATGTACATTTTATATGTACATTTGTACTTATATATAATTATACAAATAATTAGGATATTTAAAATAATGCACATTATTTTGATAACAGTATATAGTATTAATTCATTAAATATATATTTGTATCTATTTGATATATATATATATATATATATATATATATATATATATATATATATATATATATATATATATATATTTATTTATTATATAATATCTATATTTAATACTTTGTAATGTAATGTTATATTTGCATAATGAAT
Source organism: Chanodichthys erythropterus (assembly GCF_024489055.1). Lineage (NCBI taxonomy): Eukaryota > Metazoa > Chordata > Actinopteri > Cypriniformes > Xenocyprididae > Chanodichthys > Chanodichthys erythropterus. Next base: position 28,077,179 of record NC_090230.1, read on the forward strand.
CATTTTTAATTTAATAATATATTAATAAAAATACATAATGTAAATGATATATAGTGTATATACATTTTATATGTACATTTGTATTTATATTTTTATATATATATATATATATATATATATATATATATATATATATATATATATATATATATATATATAAATAAAATATACAAATAATTTAAATATATAAAATACTGTGTATTTGATAACCATGTGTAGTATATTATATACATATATATTTGTATTTTATATATATGTAATGTAATCATAATCATCATAATTACATGTTTTTTGTAATTTATAATTTAGATACTATATTACAAATATATGTAATTTACATATTGTAATTTATATAATGTTGTATATTTGTATATGATAAATAATTAAAATATTGAAAATGTGTATTATATTAATAAAAATAAAGTGTAGTATATTAGATTATTTTTTTTTTAAGCGTTTTAATTTAAACATTTTTTTTCTCATTTTCTTGACTTTAGCAGATTCCTGTAATAAACATCCAAATATTAACGTTATGTTAAAAAGTAGTTAAACGTTTGAAGCAGAAGGTGTCAGTAACATGTCCTGTGTGAACCGCTGCTTACACACCGAACATTCCCTTGATGTCTGTGGAGTAACGCTGTGTTTCTCTCAGTGTTTGTGGTGTTGGGCACCAGTATAGCGGTACAGTTGGGCTCTCACCCCGACTGGATGTTCTTCTGCTGTTTCGCCGGCATGTTCATGTTTTATTGTGCCCACTGGCAGACATACGTCTCCGGTACGCTGCGCTTCGGCATGTAAGTACAACATCCATCCATGCAAATTCCCTAGTTGTAAAATTACATTTTATGTTTTATTTTCACGTTAAGGTGCGGTCGCATTTACCACAGTTTGGCAAATTTTCACAGACGAAATACAGTGATTTTAATAGGAATCGATGCGATTGTGAATTTTGCATGAAGGCGAAAGATTTCCCCGCACAGATTTTGCAACGATTTCACAATAGACAATTGACCTTTTTTCCACATGTGACCGCACTTTTAGTTAAGGCAAGACACTACAGGCAAATATATATATATTTATATAATATATTCATGCACTGGTCAATTTTGGGCTATTTGGCTTTTTATAATACACTTTTAAGTGTTTATTTTATTGGATTTTACCTATTTGCATTTCTAGATTTATGCATCTTTAACAGTCGTTTTCTCAAAATGAGTTTTTTTCTCCACTTCAGCAGTACTTACATACACCAAAACTTACAGTTTTATTCCTGCCTATATTCTGAAGGATTTTACTGAGGGGTTTGTTGATATATATCTTGCTTGAAATTTTACAACATTTTTAATAACATTTAAAAAATGGTGAATATTGATTTTTTTTTTTTTTTTCTGGCTTTTGACAGTGTTTTCTGATTTATAGAGTGATAAAAAGAGAAATTCAAAATCCCCTCTGTAAAAACATTTAGCTCTAATATGTTAACATAATCAAACAAGACTTTTGAGCCTGGCTTTGTCCAATGTTCAGATTTATTTAATTAGATAATGCCTCATTCGCATTTTTAAACAACATTTCAGAAAACTTGTAACACGTCTGTGATTCTCACTGTAATCAGTCAGTTGGGGATATATTAGTACATTTTTTTACCCTGGGGTGTCTTGTCTAAAGGTTTTGTAGGTTTAATGTCTGTAGCAGACGGTGTTTGAAGGTTGTTTTGTCACTGTCCCGTGGACAGATTTGATGTTACAGAACTGCAGATCTGTCTAGCGTTGTTGCAGACGTTTACAGCTGCAGTTGGGCCCACGTTTTGGAACGCAACGGTAAATCCAGCACCAAATGGCCGCCTAACGCGAGCAATTCACCAATCAGCTGCCTGAAACACTAATGAACCTCACGCTTTCAGACGATTGATTCCAATCCAGATCCGATCAGTACAGATCAGCTCTGAAGCGGAGTGACTCTGCTTCCTGTGATAACTGAAGCCAATCCTGCTGTGATTAGCTGTGTGTGTGTGATGTGTGTGTTGTGTTTGCTCTAACACGGCTCTCTCCTCCGCTCAGCATTGATGTTACAGAAGTGCAGATCTTCATTATTCTCATGTATTTACTGGCTGCTGTGGGCGGATCGGCTTTCTGGCAGTCTCGGGTAATTCACTCACATGTCAGATGCATCTGCGGCGCTCCTGTATCTGCCTTATGATTATAACACTGACAATCAGAACAGCTGTAGCTGTGTGTGTGTGTTAACCAGAAATAATAATTATTGATTCATTTGATCAGAGTCTCAATGCTAATTAGCTGACATAAATACATTTACGTTATTTCCATATCTTTGTCTTATAAATAATGTGGTATATTAACAATATATATTATTATTTACATTATATAATTTATAATGAATACTATATTTGTATAGTGTAATTATATTTACATTATACTGTATAATTTAATATAAATAGTTAATATATATGCATTTATTTAATATACTTTCTAGTGTAATTGTTACATTTTGCAAAATGTGTAATTTCTCATTTAAATAATGTTAATAAATTATAATGTATGTACATAAATTTTATATATTTAACATAAAATAATAAATCAATTACATAATGCAAATTATAATGTAAGTACATAAACTATATTTAATATAATAAATGTATTAATAATAAATTACATTTTGTAAATTATAATGTATGTACATAAACTATATTTTTAATATTATAACTTGGCATATTAATAAATTACATAATGTAAATTATAATATGTACATATATTTTTATATTATAAAAGAATATATTAATAAATGACATAATGTAAAGTATAATGTATGTGCTTAAATTATATATACAGTACAGTCCAAAAGTTTGGAACCACTAAGATTTTTAATGTTTTTAAAAGAAGTTTCGTCTGCTCACCAAGGCTACATTTATTGAATTAAAAATACAGTAAAAACAGTAATATTGTGAAATATTATTACAATTTAAAATAACTGTGTACTATTTAAATATATTTGACAAAGTAATTTATTCCTGTGATGCAAAGCTGAATTTTCAGCATCGTTACTCCAGTCTTCAGTGTCACATGATCCTTCAGAAATCATTCTAATATGCTGATCTGCTGCTCAATAAACATTTATGATTATTTTCAATGTTGAAAACAGTTGTGTACTTTTTTTTTCAGGATTCCTTGATGAATAGAAAGTTCAGAAGAACAGCATTTATCTGAAATATAAAGCTTCTGTAGCATTATACACTACCGTTCAAAAGTTTGGGGTCAGTAAGAATTTTTATTTTTATTTTTTTGAAAAGAAATTAAAGAAATGAATACTTTTATTCAGCGAGGATGCATTAAATCAATCAAAAGTGGCAGTAAAGACATTTATAATGTTATAAAAGATTAGATTTCAGATAAACACTGTTCTTTTGAACTTTCTATTCATCAAATAATCCTGAAAAAAAATATTGTACACAAATATTTTGTACAATTATACACATTAAATGTTTCTTGAGCAGCAGATCAGCATATTAGAATGATTTCTGAAGGATCATGTGACACTGAAGACTGGAGTAATGATGCTGAAAATTCAGCTTTGATCACAGGAATAAATTACTTTGTCAAATATATTCAAATAGAAAACAGTTATTTTAAATTGTAATAATATTTCACAGTATTACTGTTTTTACTGTATTTTTAATTAAATAAATGCAGCCTTGGTGATCAGACGAAACTTCTTTTAAAAACATTAAAAATCTTAGTGGTTCCAAACTTTTGGACTGGACTGTATATATATCATAAAAGAATATATAAAAAATTACAGTATGTAAATTATGCATTAAAAACTATAAATAAAACATTTTAAAATAATGTATGATATACTTTTGAATTGAAGTGTTTCTCATTCTCCTGCATTCAACAGATTCCTGTCATAAATATCCAGATGAAAATAATTCCTGCACTTTGCACGTTTATTGGGGTGGTTTTCTCGTGTACCAATTACTTCCGAGTCATATTTACAGGCGGCGTGGGGAAAAACGGATCCACGATAGCGGTACGTACCTGAGCTATATGCCATATAACTGACCTACATTATTATTATGTATGTATTGTGACTTTATCAGCTGTGTGTGTTTCAGGGTACGAGTGTTTTGTCTCCCGTCCTGCACATCGGCTCAGTTATCGTCCTCGCTATGATGATTTATAAAAAATCCGCTGTCCGGCTCTTCGAGAAACATCCGTGTTTGTATATTCTGGCCTTCGGCTTCGTATCGGCCAAAATCACCAATAAATTAGTGGTGAGTGAAAGACGCCGCTCCGCTCACTGTTCCTTTAGTGTCGTTAAGATGGTTTTTATTCATATTTTATATAGTTTTTCATTTTTGTTTTATTTTTATATTAGTTAAAGTTGTAGTTGTGTGTTTTGACATTTTTTAATTACTGTTTTTTTAACATGTCTATATAGTTTTATTCATTATAATTTAGTTTTAGTTTGTTATTTTTATTTAGCTAAAATAAAATAAGTGCCGTCAAATTGATTAATTTAACATAAAAGATTGTATGTATATTTTTACATCGATTTGACGGCACTAAAAATACGGTTTTGTAAATTTATTTGATTTTGGATAACTTTTATTTCAAGTAATGAAAATGTATTATGTCTTAGTTATTTTAGAACAAGAAGTACTAGATAGAAAAAACCTCATCAAGACAAACTTTTATATTGGCTTGAGAAAGCCTAAAGTAGTTTTAAAAGCTGGAAGTTTTTAAGGTTTTTGAAGGTTTTGAAGGCCATACAGTCCAAAAAACTGGATGGTTGCTAGGGTAATCAGGGTGGTTGCTAGGGTATTCTGGGTTAGAAATGTTGCTTTGGCATCTAGCTAAAATAAAATAGGTTAAGTGCTTTTATATATACTTTATTTCAGTTAAATTTGATTTCAGGTACTGAATATGGTGTAGTTTTGGTTAACTCTTACCCTGGCTCTCGCAGGTGGCTCACATGACCAAGAGCGAGATGCATCTTCACGACGTGGCGTTTCTAGGCCCCGGCCTGCTGTTCCTCGATCAGTACTTCAACAGCTTCATCGATGAATATCTGGTGCTGTGGATCTCTCTGGTAAGATCACGTGATCTCGGACGGGCCTGAAGTCTGTCGTCACGTCTGATAATTGAGCTTTACTGTGTTTGTCCGTCAGATTCTGTCCCTCTTCGATCTGGTGCGCTACTGCGTGAGCGTCTGCAACGAGATCGCGTCTCACCTGCGCATCTGCGTCTTCAAAATCAAGCCGCAGCCGCCCCTCGAGTGACCTCTGACCCCGAATTCATCCTCTTCCTGCACTTTCATCCTGCTACTGTTACTCGTCTGAGACGTATTTAAACCATTCTGCACTTAGACTAATGCAGTTCTTCATCCCCAGTGAATGAACGAACAAATAAATGAATGAACTTCACCAAGTCACTTTTCTTTAGATGATTATTTTAAGAACGTTTGGATTACCCATGATGCATCGGTGTTATCATTTTAACGCTGCGTTTGACTAGTTCTCACATGTTTAAATCGGATTAAAGTCACATCAATAATGATTTTGTCGCTGCTAATAATAATGATTTGCCCTCGTTCTCGTCCTTCCTGTTGACGTCCGGCTGTATTTTCTGTTTTTGTTCCAGCTAAAGCTCGTTTGTGTTTCGTTGACCGTATTCACTCCGTTTAAGTGTTTCTCTGAAGGATGTTTCTGTCATTTTCTTCAGTAATGGTAGCGGTTTTAGATTGAAAGCACTTAATTTATTGGTTCGTCCCTGAATGAGAGATTTCACAAACTTGTGCCTGCTGGGTGAATCATTCAATGAACATTTCCCATGTTTCGGCCTAAAATTATAAGAAAAATGTAAGAAATTATATCATGTTCAAGAGTGTTGGAAAAATTTAGCATTTTGATTTTTAATGACAATTTCTTTATAAATTCCCATTACTGTAATACAGTAATACAAGCATCCTGTATGGAAAAAATACTTTAGTACAATAAATACTGCCATTGTGTACTTTAAAAATGTACAATTTAAATAAAATGTACTATTTTTTTGCAATGGAATTGGGCTTAAATGTAAGTAATGTCAGAATGTAAAAAAATTGTAATAGTTCAAAATACGTTTCTTTTCTTGAATCCAAGATCTAATTTCTAATTTATTTCTTTTGATTTTGGGCTAAAATATGACTTGGACATGTTCTTGACAGATATGGTGAGATTCACCCTGTTTTACTTTGCTTCATTCTGTGTTAAAAATCAAAATGCCAAGAATGGGTTTGTGGTCTCAGTTATTTTAATGCATTTACGGCGGTCATACGTGTCTTTGCTGTGCCGTCGACAACTTCCTGAATAATAAGCTTCATTTTGACCCTTGGCGTTGAATGATTTTCTGAGCTGAGGTTGTACGTTGAATTTCTCGAATCAGATGTTAATATTCATGTTCTTTTGTATGATAATTCATCACTAAAGTTCATTATACTGATGATGTTTAAACCCAAAGTATGTGTGTGGAGTAACGGTCACGTGAGATTATGAATCCATCTGCTGATTAGTGTTGATTTTTAGTTTTGAATATTTCACATACGTGAACAATTGCCTTAAATATTAAGAATTGAAAAAGTTTTGAACTTTGCATGTTGGAATCTTTATTTGTAAATGTCCCTCTCAGGCGAATAATATTAATAAACGTAAAGAAATGATGAATCGTAGTTTGTAGAAACAGCTCGACGCTGCCACCCAGAAAACAAAAGTTTAAATGACTTTTGCGAAATGTCCTGAGTTTGTGCAATCCATGTAATTAATGATCAAATGAATGATCTTTATCTGCAGATAATTAAACTCCAGCGAGGAGCTCTAATAGTTGAGGAATTGATTTCGTTTTACTACTTTCGCTTCATGTCATTCAAACGCCTGCTGTTATTCCTTATGGTTAAAGTTTCTCAATCTTCACATCCAGTATAAGAGAGGAAATACATTTGCGTTTCTGTATTCATCTCTTGCAAAATGAAACTGTCTGTTCACACTTAATCATTAGCTTTGATTCTTTTAGTTCTTGTTGCCAAATCCTTTCTGGGAGTTGTTCTTTTCACTTTAAAATGGGACAACAGATTTAAGCACTCTTTAAATCTTGCAGATGGAAACGTCCAATGTTATTTTAGTTTGTTTCTCTGATGACATACTCATTCATTCAGTATTTTCAGTGATGTAAACCGCCTGTCTCTGACTCATAACAAACTGTTGATTTGATTGTAACATTGCTCTGATTTTTGAATAAAAGCTCCTGTAAAATAAAGATTGCTATATTTATGATAACTGGTGTTTTTGTTTGTTTTGTCGTACTTCAGCAAAAGTTCACTTACTCAAAGCCTAATTAATACTTAATGGTATAGGCTACAAACTTGCAAAAATAAAGCTGGAATGAAACAGAATCTTTTTAAGAATAAGAATAATGTACATTCAAATGTGACCTAGAGCACAAAACCAGTCACATGGTATATTTGTAGCAATAGCCAACAATACATTGTATGGGTCAAAATTATCAATTTTTCTTTTATGCCAAAAATCAGTAGGATATTAAGTAAAGATCATGTTCCATAATGATATTTTGTAAATTTCCTACCATAAATAACAAAGATTTATTTTGTAAGAAATATGCTTTGCTAAGTACTTCATTTGGACAAATTTAGAGGCAATTTTCTCAATATTTTGATTTTTTTGTACTCTCAGATTCCAGATTTTCAAAATAGTTGTATCTCAGCCAAATATTGTCCTATCTTAACAAACCACACATCAATGGAAAGATTATTTATTAATTAAGCTTATAAGTCTTAATTTCAAAAAATTGACCAGGGTCACATATAAAAGCCATTACTGAGATTAAAAAGTCATAATTTTGACTTCTTATCTCATAATTTTAATATATTAATCTCATAATTATGACTAATTTCTACTTTTCATTGTCATGATTGTCAAAAGCTTGTCTTATATGGCTGAAATAGGCTTCCATAAATAATAACACAGTACTTTATGTTAGTAAATTACGTCTCTGCGTTTTCCTTTTATATATTTTAATTATATTATATTATTTTATATTTCTACATTTGGACAACTTTAAAAGCAGTTTTCTCAATATTTCGATTTTTTTTTTTTTTTTTTTTTTTTGCACCCTCATATTGATTTTCATATAGTTGTATCTTGGCCAAATATTGTACTATCTTAACAAACCATACATTAATAATAAAGCTTATAAATCTCAATTTCAAAATATTTACCCTTATGACTGGTTTTGTGGTCCAGGGTCACATTTAAAAAGCCATTACTGACATTAAAAAGTCCTAATTATGACATTAAAAGTGGAATTGATGACATAGAAAGTCATAATCTCGACCTTATCTCATAATTTTGATTTACTAATTTTTATTTTTCATGTCATGATTGCCAAAAGCTTGTCTTATGTGTCTGAAATAGGCTTACATAAATAACTTATGTAAAATACGTCTCTGTGTTTTCCTTTTGTATATTTTATAATATATACAGAAAAATAAATGTATTTTTTAAATCTCAAATTGTGTACAGAATATTTGGTCAAAATCGCAATATTATTGTGCTGAGGAGGATTTTTCCCGCGCTGGCGCCCCACCGAAACGCTCCACATCCGGGTTCTCCGTGCGGGTCCCGTGAGTTTGATCGGAAATACGCGGCGAGAACGGAAGGAAAACAGGAGTGAAATAAACTGAATTCTGAGCATTAAACGAATAATGATGATTTAGAAACATTAACGAATGAAATATAACCATTAACAAGATATAAAGTCTTTCAGAGAGGATTTAAAATGTGTTTGTTCAGACTGAGGGATGATCATCTGTTTGATTGACAGGTAAAGCTGTTCCTCACTGATTCAAAATCATAATTATGACATTTTAATCTGATTTTCTTTTACTTCACACGGATTTAATTTAGAAATTAGCAGTCATACAGTAAACGTCACTATTTTATCTGTAACAGAAAGTGAAACCAAAGAAATCTGTTGCGAAACATTTGCTTTAAATGTGAATGAATTAGACGTTTTGGTTGATTAAAAACTCTCACAAAATAAGAAAAGAAAAGAGAAAAGAAAAACTTGTAGAATTTTAGCATCCTTAAAAATGAAATATCCTTAGGATGCAAATACCATGGTACTGATTGATTACCATATTCATATTCCATACGGGGTTGCCATGATCAAATGTCAGCGAATTTTAGAAAAAAGTTTTTCATTTTAAAAACAATGGAGTCTCTAAAATGAGTTTACATATGCATATAAGCTGTATATTATCATGCTGTATGTCCAAAAATCCACAACCTACTTAAATTTCTTTAATTTGATCTTTCTCCTCAAGTTTTAGTGTTTTATTTAACATTTTTATGTGGTAAAGATTGAGACCGTCACAGGACGGCCGTGTGCTCTCGCAGGAGAAGTGAAAAGCAGAAACTCACCCAGAATACCCATGATGCTGTCTGCTGAAGCGAGAAGAGGAACCGGCTTGCTCTAATAATACGAGGCGTGTGTTGCAGGAGCGCGGTCGGACATGTGGTGGTTTCAGGAGGGCTTGTGCATTCTGCCCGTGGCACTGGTCATCTGGACCGCCGCCACCTTCATCTTCGCTTACGTCACGGCCGTCATACTGAGACATGTGGACCCGCTGGTGCCCTACATCAGGTGAGCAGAAGAGACGCTTTATCATGACCATGTGACCTTTGACCTCTGAATGTGTTTTGTGTTGTGCTTGCAGTGACACCGGGACCGTCGCGCCGGAGAGATGTGTGTTTGGACTCATGCTCAATGTGTCGGCGTTCTTAGGTACTGAAACCCCTATGACCTCACACTGACCCTAATTAAGTGTGATGACTTTTAAGCGAGATGGCTGACACAAACTGTACAGACGCAGGGTTTCAGTGATGTAATGTTGCGTGTTCTCCTGCAGGTGTCGCTACGATGTACGTGCGCTATAAGCAGCTTCAGGCGCTCGTGGACAGTGACGACACTCGTCTGAACCGCCTCAATCTGCTGGGATTCGTCCTGGGCTGCGGCAGCTCGCTCGGCATGTGCGTCGTCGCAAACTTCCAGGTACGTACGTGTTATGCTGTTCAGACCAACACGAATGTTCGGCATGAAAATTCGGTCTGAATGCGTTTTTTCTGTTCAGAACAATGCGTGAATGTTAATGCTGTGATGAAAGAGTCGCTTTCATATTCTTCCTCTAAAGAAAAAAAGCTCAAATCTTTTTGGTTTTCTTCGCAATCTGTCACGTCAACAACATGCGCACGCATTGTCACAACAGTTGTTCATTTAAATTAAATTTTTTATCGCACTGAATTTTCGTACCAAACCTGTTCACAACACAAAATGTTCGGCTTGAAAATTCGGTTTGGTTTATCGCATTCGAATTGTGCTCAGACCAATACATAAAAAAAACGCAAAAAATTGTATTTACATTTTCGCTACGTTTTTGTTACGTTTTTAAACAGCCGTTAAACTTTATTTTATTCGCTATGGTGTTTATCAAACAAAACCAAATACCGAATTTTCGCACCAAATATTTAACTGTTCGGCATGAAAATTCGATCTGATTTTTCGCATTCGAATTGCGTGTTCAAAAATGGTGTAAAACAGTATTTACATGTTTTCAAACACCCATTCCGATTTTTTTTTTATTCGCTATGTTGTTTATCAAACAAAACCACGATTCTTCTGTTCTGATTTTACGCTTCAGTTTTTTTTTTTCTTCTTTTCGCTGTCGTTTAGCAAAATAGTCCAAATGCATAAACCTTATTGGTTGGCCAGTTTAATTGGCACTCAATCAACATTTGAATGTTTATTCAAATTAAAATGTTTCTTGCGCTGAATTTTCGCACCAAAAATATGCAACTGTCCAGCATGAAAATTCGGTTGGATTTTTCGCCATCGAATTGCCTGTTCAGACAAATACATAAAAATTGGTGAAAAACAGTATTTACATTTTCATTACGTTTTTTTCAAACATTCGTTAAATTGTTTTATTCACTATGCTGTTTATCAAACATCACCAAAAACTGAATTTTCACACCAAAAATATTCAACTGTTCAGCATTAAAATTCGGTCTGATTTTTCGCAATCGAATTGCTTGTTCAGACAAATACATAAAAAAATTGCGAAAAACAGTATTTATATTTTCATTACATTTTTGATACGTTTTTTTCAAGCCGTTAAACTTTTATTTTATTCGATATGGTGTTTATCAAACAAAACCAAATACTGAATTTTCGCACCAAATATTGAACTTTTCGGCATGAAAATTCGATCTGATTTTTCGCATTCAAATTGCGTGTTCGAAAATGGCGTAAAACAGCATTTACATGTTTTCAAACACCCATTCCGATTTTTTTTATTTGCTATGGTGTTTATCAAACAAAACCACGATTCTTCTGGTCTGATTTTATGCTTCAGTTTTTTTTTTTTTTCTTTTCACTGTCGCTTAGCAAAATAGTCCAAATGCATGAATCTTATTGGTTGGCCAGTTTAATTGGCACTCAATCAACATTTGAATGTTCATTCAATTTAAATTGCGCTGAATTTTCGCACCAAAAATATTCAACTGTTCAGCATGAAAATTCGGTTGAATTTTTCGCCATCGAATTGCCTGTTCAGACAAATACATAAAAATTGGTGAAAAACAGTATTTATATTTTCATTACGTTTTGATATATGTTTTTTTTTTTCAAACAACATTAAAAAAAACCAATTATTCAATATGCTGTTTATCAAACATCACCAAATACTGAATTTTCACACCAAATATTCAACTGTTCGGCATTAAAATTCGTTCTGATTTTTGGCATTCAATTTGTTTGTTCAGACAAATACATAAAAATGGCGTAAAACAGTATTTACATGTTTTCAAACACCCATTCAGATTATTTCTTTTTATTCGTTATGGTGTTTATCAAACAAAACCATGATTCTTCTGTTCTGATTTTACGCTTGTTTGTTTTCTCTTCTTTTCGCTGTTGCTAAGCAAAATAGTCCAAATGCATGAATCTTATTGGTTAGCCAGTTTAACTGGTACTCCGTCTGTTGCAGTGACGACGTTTGAACGTTTGTGTCGTTCATTCAAATTAAAATGTTTCTCGCGCTGAATTTTCGCACCAAATATTCAACTGTTCGGCATGAAAATTCGGTCAGATTTTTCGCAATCGAGTTGCCTGTTCAGACAAATACATAAAAATACGGCGAAAACAGTATTTTCAAACAGCCATTAAAATGTATTCTATTTGCTATGGTGTTTATCAGACAAAACAAAATACAGAATTTTCGCACCAAATATTCAACTGTTCGGCATTAAAATTCAGACTGATTTTTGGCATTCAATTTGTGTGTTCAGACCAATACATCAAAAAAAAAAAAAAAAAACGTGAAAAACAGTATTTCCATGTTTTCAAACAGCTATTTTTTTATTCGCTACAGTGTTTATCGTGCAACGTCAAATACAACAGAGAAAGAGCTTCAATCACAAAATGACATGTTCGGCATTAAAATTTGGTTTGATTTTTGAATGTGATTCTTGTGTTCTGATTTTATGATTGTTTTTTTCTCTTCTGTTTGCCATCACTTAGAAAATCGTCCAAATGCACGAATCTTATTGGTTTAATTAGCAGTCAATCTGTCACGTTGACGACATTTGAATGTTCGTGTCAGTCTGAACAGAAGCATTAACCGTCGCTCATTCAAATTAAAATGTTTATCGCACTTATTTTCCTACCAAACAGTGTGTGACATGTCTTTCCCAGAAAACCACTCTGTTCTCGATGCACCTGGTGGGCGCCGTGCTGACGTTCGGCGTCGGCGCGCTCTACATCTTCGTCCAGGCGCTGCTGTCGTACCTCATGCAGCCGCACGTCCACAGCAAAACCATGTTCTGGACGCGACTGAGCGTCGGCATCTGGACGCTGTCGAGCATCATCAGCAGTATCCTTCACCCGCTGCATGCTGGGAAACGTAGCGTTTAGTGTTGAATGTGTTCGGTTCCTTGATTCGCTCAGTGTTCGTGTCGTCGGTGATCATGTACAGCACTCTTCCTGGAGTCGAAGTCAACAAGAAGCTCCACTGGACGCCCGGAGAACCCGTGAGTGAAACTTTCCGCCGCATTGTTTACGTGTGTGGTGCGCGATTCTGACCCCGATGTTTTTCAGGGTTACACGCCGCACATCATCAGCACCATTTCCGAGTGGTCTCTCGCCCTGTCCTTCATCAGCTTCTTCCTCACCTACATACGAGACTTCAAGGTAAGGCATCTCACGTCGGACGATATAAACCTGTTGAACGCGGCTCAGATGTTTTTATCTCTCCGCAGAAGATCAATCTGCGTGCCCAGGCGCAAATTCAGAGCAACCACCTGTACGAGTCGCATCATCACCGGCCCGTTCCTCCTCGCGGGCCGACAGAGACGTCGCCGCTGCTCGCCGGGAGCATCTGATCACTGGACAGAGGGACTCTGACGCTCCAGCAGAGGGCAGCGACACTCAGGGTTAAAGGCAGAAACACAGGACCGACCGTGTAGAAACTTCATACTAACATTTACACAACGTTTGTACAACATTTACACAACCGTCTGAAATGATGCTCTAAATTTTGTGTTCGCTTCAGTGGTTTTAATGCTTGTTTTTCTGCTGTGAGTTTGTTGGTGGATACTACAAACATGTTTTATATTTTTGTTCCAGAAATATCCATTGCATTCATTTTTATACCACTGTAAACCTGCATAATATTCTCATTAAAACTGGTATTAGTGGATGAATTTTAGGCAAAAACATTTCTGACTCATATTTCACACAACAAATGCATAAAATAACATTATTTAATGAAATTAAAATAAGCTTAACTAATGAGAGTTATAAAAAAACAGTCAGACATATTACAGTTTAAATGTTTAATTGTCATGAAAATAATGTCACAATGCAAAATACTACCTAAAACAGGCTTCGATTTGTATAATACTACAATATAGTTTCCTATTTTTGTTCTTTTAATGAGGTGAAATACGAGATTCACTCAGCCTCTGTATCACTTCACTTTATATTTTATTACATTAAAACAACACAAATAAACAGCATTAAATATTCACCACTGATTGTCTGATAAAAGCGTAACCGTGAATGAACACAAACACCCTGAAGCGCTTACACCACCACACCTCGCACCCATCCGGCCTTCGTCTTCTCCTTCTTCCTCCTCTCGTGATACTCCGACACCTTCCGATGAAAGAACCCTACAGAAGAACGAGAACAATGAAGCTTCTTGTGTTGCAAAGGTTAAAACAGTTCTTGTTTTGGGCTCTTTGGTTTTTAACAACAGAATAACCTTTCTGGAACTAAACAGAACCCAAATTTTGGTTTAACCCTCTGAAGAATGAAGATGTCCACTATATTTCTACATGTCTGTCCTGTTTAGGTTTTATTGTGAATTTTATATATTTGGTTTCCAGAACATTTATAAAAATAACATTAAAAAGAACGTTCCAAACGGATGTCATGATTGTTTCTTTCCAGAGAAATAGAGAGCAAAAGACAGGTTCTACAAGAAAAAACTCCATTTTCTTTCATTTTAACGATAACTTATAAAACCTACTGTGAGCGACAAGATGGTATTTGCTGTTGTTGAAGCCGTCAGCCCGCAATATTCATGTTTAACTTGATTTGCGGGGGGAAACTACATTACCCATGATGCTGTGCAGAAAATTCCACCAATCAGAGAGTCGAAACAAGAAAAACATGCTAAAAGGTCTTGTTAGCTCCGCCCACTCATGAGTCAATCTCTCAACTCTCTCAAAATACTTCAATATTTGAATATAAATGCCTAATATATTGATTTTTATATATAAAAAACATTTTTTAAATGAGTTTTTTATCTCTATGGTTTTTAATCAGATTATGTTGTTCACAATGCATCATGGGATTGTAGTTCTAGCATAGGACAGTGTAGTACTGTACTAAATTGCGGAAGTACGTTGAATGCGTATAGCTATCGCACCTGACGCACATTATTTATTTTACTTTATAAAGTATTAAATAAGGATATTTGTCTTACACAAATGCACCGATTCGCTTCAGAAGGCCTTTATTAACCCCCTGGAGTTCATTTTTTTTAATGGATGGATGCAAAATGTGGCCATCCATTCACAACCATTATAAACCTTGGAGGACTGAGGATATTTTTAAATATATCTCTGATTGTGTTCATCTGAAAGAATAGAGTCATATACATCTAGGATGGCTTGAGGGTAAGTAAAGCTTGGAATAATTTTCATTTTTGGGTGAACTATCCCTTTAATTTGTGGGGTAAACTACATTACCCATGATGCCGTGCAGAAAATTCCACCAATCAGAGAGTTGAAACAAGCAAAATACTTCAATGTTTGAATATAAATGCTTAATATATTGTTATTCTATATAATAAACATTTTTAAATTAGCAGTTTTATATTTCTCTATGGTTTTTAATCTGATTATGCTGTTCACAAAGCATCATGGGATTGTAGTTCTAGCATAGGACATAGTGTAGCACTGTACTATGTAGTGTGTCCCATGTTGCGGAAGTTAATGCTTTTTCGATGTACGTCGGATGCTTATGGCTGTCGCGCCGGAAGCTCATTATTTTACTTTATAAAGTTTTAAATAAGGATATTTGTCTTACACAAATGCATCGATTCACTTCAGAAGGCCTTTATTAACCCCCTGGATTTCTTTTAAGGATGGATGCATTTTTTTTGTCTTAAATCTGGGCAGCCATTTACAACCATTATGATCCACCTAGGATGGATTGAGGGTGAGTAAAGCTTGGAATAATTTTCATTATTGGGTGAACTATCCCTTTAATTTGCAGGGGAAACTACATTACCCATGATGCCATGCAGAAAATGACCAATCAGAGAGTAGAAACAAGCAAAGCATGCTAAAAGATATCGTTAGCTCCGCCCACTCCCATGAATCAATCTCCCTACACTCAAAATATTTGAACATAATATTCCTAATATATTGTTTTTATATATAATAAACATTTTTAAATTAGTATTTTTATATTTCTCTATGTTTTTATTTGATTATGCTGTTCGCAATGCATCATGGGATTGTAGTTCTTTTCTTCACTAAAGCCGTTCTTGTATTTTTGTCCGATTTTCAAAAACTTTTTGGCTTCAAATCCAAGTTCTCCTCATAGCAGTTTGGTTCGGTTCATGGCTTATAATGCTTTAACCAAGACTTCATTAAATCCCTATGAGAGAAACGAATGGAGAAAATACTTCTGAAACCAGCGCCGCTGAAAAAGTGGGCAAACCAAAACTACATTGGGAATGATTCTGCATTATTGTTTTGAAGCAAAAAGATGCATCAGAGGGTTAATAAAGGATCATATGGAGTACTTTTGGTAGAAGAACCTTGGAGGATCCTCTTATTTCAAGTGTACAGAAGAACTCAGTGGAACTTCAAAAGGTTCTTCAGTGACGTCAGACTGTAAAATGTCTTCTGGAACCATTAGTTTGAGGTTCCTTGAGTAGAGTAATGTGTTTTAGTACCATTAGGATTGGGTTGCATTTCCTCTTCCTGTATGAAGAGATCAAACATCTGTGTCTGGATGAAGAGTTTGACGAAGTTCAGGTGCGATTTGTGCTCCACAGCCTTCAGGAAGGTCTTCTTCTGGAACTGGCGGCCGTTCCCGCAGCGCTTGACGTGTTCTGAGAAATGGCCAACACTCTTGATGAAGACGGACAGGAAGGTCTCTGACACCAGCCGGTTCAGCTCGTCTGTAGCTGCCAGGACACACAACAACAGGAAGTTGAGCGGGACTCTTATGGGAAGCGGTGGTGGTTACTGTAAGACTGAACTCACTGGCATGGCGTGTGCGCGCGGACAGTCCCATCAACAGCCCCTCTCTCAGTTTAGCCGGCAGGAGTGACTCCTCATCGCCGATCTGAAATCACACACTCCTTACTGTCTGTAGGCTGGCGCTATGCGGTCGCTAGGTGCTCTGGCTTGGCCATTAAATTGTTCTTGTGGTTGTTAGTGTACTGCTATCATCTCAAACCCCAAGGTATTTATAAAGCACTTTCAAAACCATAGAAATGGATCAAAGTGTTAACCAAAACAGTATTACAGTACTTCCAGATATAAAATAACAACATGAACAACATCAACAGTCATAATAACCACTCACAATAATCAGACCTAGGAGATTAATAACATTTTTAGACCCATCATGGTTGCTAGGGCATTGCTATACAGTGGATAATGTATTCTACAGTTACTAGAGTGTTTTTAACACATTGCTATGTGGTTGCTAGGCTGTTCTGGCTTGTTGCCATGGCATGGCCAATAAGTTGTTGTGAGCAGTTGTTAGTGTACTGTTATCATGGTTGCTAGGGTGTTGCTATACAGTGGATAATGTATTCTACAGTTACTAGAGTGTTTTTAACACATTGCTATGTGGTTGCTAGGCTGTTCTGGCTTGTTGCCATGGCATGGCCAATAAGTTGTTGTGAGCAGTTGTTAGTGTACTGTTATCATGGTTGCTAGGGTGTTGCTATACAGTGGATAATGTATTCTACAGTTGCTAGAGTGTTTTTAACACATTACTATGTTGTTGCTAGGATGTTCTGGCTTGTTGCCATGGCATGGCCAATAAGTTGTTGTGAGCGGTTGTTAGTGTACTGTTATCATGGTTGCTAGGGTGTTGCTATACAGTGGATAATGTATTCTACAGTTACTAGAGAGTTTTTAACATGTTGCTTTGTTGTTGCTAGGATGTTCTGGCTTGTTGCCATGGCATGGCCAATAAGTTGTTGTGAGCGGTTGTTAGTGTACTGTTATCATGGTTGCTAGGGTGTTGCTATACAGTGGATAATGTATTCTACAGTTATTAGAGAGTTTTTAACATGTTGCTTTGTTGTAGCTAGGATGTTCTGGCTTGTTGCCATGGCATGGCCAATAAGTTGTTGTGAGCAGTTGTTAGTGTACTGTTATCATGGTTGCTAGGGTGTTGCTATACAGTGGATAATGTATTCTACAGTTGCTAGAGTGTTTTTAACACATTGCTATGTGGTTGCTAGGGTGTTCTGGCTTGTTGCCATGGCATGGCCAATAAGTTGTTGTGAGCGGTTGTTAGTGTACTGTTATCATGGTTGCTAGAGTGTTGCTATACAGTGGATAATGTATTCTACAGTTATTAGAGAGTTTTTAACATGTTGCTTTGTTGTTGCTAGGATGTTCTGGCTTGTTGCCATGGCATGGCCAATAAGTTGTTGTGAGCAGTTGTTAGTGTACTGTTATCATGGTTGCTAGGGTGTTGCTATACAGTGGATAATGTATTCTACAGTTGCTAGAGTGTTTTTAACATGTTGCTTTGTTGTTGCTAGGATGTTCTGGCTTGTTGCCATGGCATGGCCAATAAGTTGTTGTGAGCAGTTGTTAGTGTACTGTTATCATGGTTGCTAGGGTGTTGCTATACAGCAGATAATTTGTTCTAGAGTTGCTAGAGTGTTTTTAACATGTTGCTATGTGGCTGCTAGGCTGTTCTGGCTTGTTGCCATGGCATGACCATGTTCTTGTGAGTGTTTGTAAGCTTACTGCTATCACAGTTGCTAAGGTGTTGCTATACAGTGGATAGAGTTGTTGTACAGTTGCTGTGTTTTTCACACGTTGCTATGTGGTTGCTAGGGTGTCCTGGGTGGTTACCTGGATGGTTTCCAGGGTGTTGCTATATGGGTGCTTATGTGTTCGAATGTTGTTATTGCAATGCTGTGTAGTTGCTAGGGTGTTGT
This sequence comes from Chanodichthys erythropterus, assembly GCF_024489055.1. Lineage (NCBI taxonomy): Eukaryota > Metazoa > Chordata > Actinopteri > Cypriniformes > Xenocyprididae > Chanodichthys > Chanodichthys erythropterus. Next base: position 28,096,019 of record NC_090230.1, read on the forward strand.
CGGTTGCTGCCGCGATGTGGGTATTAAGTTGCTGTGAGTGGTTGTTAGTGCACTGCTATCATGGTTGCTAGGGCATTGCTAGTCAGTTATTCAGATGATGTGTTATACAGTTGCTACAGTGCTTTTAACACATTGCTAAGCAGTTGCTAGGGAGCTCTGGGTGGTTGCTAAGGCACTGCTGAGTAGCTGTAAAAGCGTTTTTAGAAAGGAGGGGTTTATTAAATTTTGCAGTGTGGTTGCTGGTGTGGTTTTGGTGGTTTCTGAAATGTTTGCTATGCTGTACTGGCTGGTTTCCAAAGTGTTGCTATGCAGTTATTTAGGTGTTTTGATTGGTTGCTAGAGTGTGGGTGGATGGAACAACGAACAAACAGCGTCTCAGCAGTAATGAGACTCATGTGAAACTTCATTAGAATAAATTAAATCAGAGAGAGACGGTGTGTGTGACTCACTCTTGTGATGAATCTAGTTTCTGCTCCAGCCGACAGATCAACAATCATCACCTGAGAAACACAAGCCGAGAACCATCAACATGATTAAAGACTCGTGTTCCATAAATACACATCGATCCGTAATATTAATCAGATTCAGACTGACGTCGCTGTGGTCCGTCAGCAGCTCCAGCATGTTCTTCTGGACTCCCAGCAGGTACGGCGTCGGTGCTGCACACACGTCGATCAGAACGGTAGGAACGATCGATATGAAGGTGTGCTGCCACACGAACGGATACAGGAGAGCAGCTACAGCGTGAAGAACCTGAGAGAGAGTGCTGAACACACACACACACACACACTTCCAGAATCAACTCCACTGAAAAAGTGCACTAATGCACCCTATAAAGCAATAAATCTGAGCCGCTGAACTCTGATTGGCTGTGACGGTCACCTGAGCTCCTCTGAGATGAAGATGATTCGTCGCTCCATCACAGCGGCGGCGAACACCAGCAGCACCTCCTCATCCGTCAGGCAGCGGAAGAGCGACCGGAAATCCACGTGTTCCAGCCAGGAGTCGGCGGGCCGCGTCAGACTGATGATCTGAGATCAGACGGAGCCGTTATGTAAACCGCAGCACTGCGCGTGATCAGAGCTTCCGCGGTGATGTGATGCGTACCTCTGTTCCCGCCTCCGGGATGAAGCTGCTGATCTTCACGGTGTTTCCCGGCGCTGGCAGCGGCGCCTCCCGCAGGCTCTGCATGAACGGATAGATCATGGCTTTGGAGATCTGCCTGCGCTTCTCCACCTCGTCGAAGATCTGCACAAACAAACTCCTCATGAACTATTGATCTGTTTGAACATTTCTCAAGGCCTGAGGAATGTGTTTCTTCACCTTTGAGAAGAGTCCGAAACACGCCACGCGGCTGATGATGCAGTACGCTTCGGGAACACGTGCGCCACTGCCGCCCGGCTGACGGGACACAGGTGTCACTCCTCAATCATCACCAAAATAACATGATGATGGAATATTGATATTAGACGTATGAAATGATGATTACCAGCAGCCTCCTGCAGTAGCCGTTCCTCCTGCTGCCGTCCACCTCGGTCAGAACGAACGAGAACGTCTCGCTGCGGAGAATCAGACATCATCACAATCAACTTCACTCCAGACGCTCAACATCTCACAGGAGCTTCAACAGTGCTTCAAACATGGAAAAACACTGTCACAGTGCAAGAGAGTCATTCAGAGAGTCATTCAGAGAGTCATTCGGAGAGTCATTCGGAGAGTCATTCAGAGATTCGTTCGGAGAGTCATTTAGAGTCATTCAGAGTCATTCGGAGAGTCATTCAGAGAGTCATTCAGAGAGTCATTCGGAGATTCATTCAGAGAGTCATTCGGAGAGTCATTCGGAGAGTCATTCAGAGATTCGTTCAGAGAGTCATTCGGAGAGTCATTTAGAGTCATTCGGAGATTCATTCAGAGTCATTCAGAGAGTCATTCAGAGAGTCATTCGGAGAGTCATTCAGAGATTCGTTCAGAGAGTCATTCGGAGAGTCATTCAGAGAGTCATTCAGAGAGTCATTCGGAGAGTCATTCAGAGAGTCATTCGGAGAGTCATTCAGAGAGTCATTCGGAGAGTCATTCAGAGAGTCATTCAGAGAGTCATTCGGAGAGTCATTCAGAGAGTCATTCAGAGAGTCATTCAGAGAGTCATTCGGAGATTCATTCAGAGAGTCATTCGGAGAGTCATTCAGAGAGTCATTCGGAGAGTCATTCAGAGAGTCATTCGGAGAGTCATTTAGAGTCATTCAGAGAGTCATTCGGAGATTCATTCAGAGTCATTCAGAGATTCGTTCAGAGAGTCATTCGGAGAGTCATTTAGAGTCATTCAGAGAGTCATTCAGAGAGTCATTCGGAGAGTCATTCAGAGAGTCATTCAGAGAGTCATTCGGAGAGTCATTCAGAGAATCATTCGTAGAGTCATTCAGAGAGTCATTCGGAGAGTCATTCAAGGAGTCATTCGGAGAGTCATTCAGAGAGTCATTCGGAGAGTCATTCGGAGAGTCATTCAGAGAGTCATTCAGAGAGTCATTCAGAGAGTCATTCAGAGTCATTCTGTGAATCATTCAGAGAGTCATTCAGAGAGTCATTCTGTGAATCATTCAGAGAGTCATTCGGAGGGTCATTTAAGCCGTGCACACACTTAACGATTGTAAGGCCAATTATGAATGTAAATTGATACTTATGACTGATTGCGCTCAAACGCGTCCAGTCAGAGCCAGTTGTGTTCAGTCTGCGATTACAGTCTGTGTTCAAATTCCATGTGTGAGTATATAAATCTGCTTCAGTCGCAGGAAACAATCGCTGTATGTTGAGCACAGTCTTAGAATGTTTTAGCTATTTGTTAAATGTGTGCCCGGCTTTAGAGTCATTCGGAGAGTCATACAGAGAGTCATTCGGACAGTCATTCAGAGAGTCATTCGGTGGATCATTAAGAGAGCCATTCAGAGTCATTCGGTGAATCATTCAGAGAGTCATTCACAGAATCACTCCGAGAATCATTCAGAGAGTCATTTGGAGAGTCATTCAGAGAGTCACTCAGAGAATCATTTAGAGAGACATTCTGTGAATCATTCAGAGAGTCATCCAGAGAGTCATTCAGAGTCATTCGGTGAATCATTCAGAGAGTCATTCACAGAGCCACTCAGAGAATCATTCGAAGAGTCATTCGGAGAGTCATTCAATGAATAGGCTTGTTCAAGATGCATCGGCGCTGCACAGACTGATCGGCTTATGACATCAAAGTATAGCGAGAGCGATTCAAAAGCATAAGGAGTCGTTTGTTCTCCAGTCGCTCTCACAGTACTGCTGATCGGTCTGCACAACACCGATGCATCTCGAACAAGACTAATAATTTAGAGAGTGATTCATAGAATAATTCAGAGAGTCATTCAGAGAGTCATTTGGAGAATCATTCAGAGAGTCATTCAAAGAGATATTTGATTCTTGATGGATCATTTGATTGATAATAGTTCAGACAATGATGATTAAAAGATTCAAACAGAATAATTCAAAGAATTTATCAGAATGAGATTCATCTGGTTTAAAGATTTGGTCAAAGACTTATTCAGAGGGTCATTCAGGGAACCATTTTATGAATCAATCATAGATTGATGATAGATTCATTCAGAAAATCTTTTGGAGAATGATTCTGAAGAACAATCAGGATATTGATTCAGTGAATGATTCAGACAGAAAGTGATTCAGAGTGTCAATAGGTTTGTTATAAGTGGCGCTGCACAGACCGATTGTTGCAAGTCCAACAAGCCCAAACATGCAGAATCATTCAGAGACTGATTTAAAGATTGAGACAAAGAATGGTTCAGAAACTGATTCAGAAAAACCTTTTGGAGAATGATTCAGCAAATGATTCAGATTCAAACAGAGAGTCATTAAAATAATCAGTTGGAGAATAATTCAGATATTGATTCATTCAGAGAATACTGCATCAAGAAATCATCCAGAGACGGATTCAGATAAGAGTTCAAAGAAATCAGAGAAAGATTCAAAGAGAAAATTCACTTGAAAAACAGAGGGAGTGATGCGCACACACACACACACACACACACGCGCGCGCGCACATCCTGCAAACGTTTGTGTTTTTCCATCAGCATCAGTGTGCAAAAGTTTGAAGATGCACATGTGGTTAGAGACGAGGTGAAAGTGTGAAACAGGATGTGTTTAGGTGTGTGTGTGTGTGTTTAGTGTGTGTACCTGCTGTACTCGGTCAGAGGCGCCCAGTTGATTCCCTCTGGAAAGCAGAAGAGATGAGCGGCCTTCATGCACTTCTCCTCTTCCTCTCGCTGCAGTCGCCCCATCACCTCACGCTACACACAAACACACTATTTGAGTAAGTTTGAGAGAGAGTGTGTGTGTGTGTGTGTGTGTGTGTTTGCTCTGACCTTGGGGAACTGGTACGTGATGTGGGGCTCGTATCCGTCCTCGTTCCTCCTCTTCCTCAGACTCACCACCAGCAGGTACTCGAAGAACAGCTGGCCCATGTGACTGCGCTCTCGTCTGAGCGGAGGCGTCGCGGCCGGCGTCTGCAGCGCTCCGGGGTCAGAGGCGCTCCGCTCTGCAGCGGCACAACACGCATCACATGACATTTACCAACAGACCTGAGAAACCACAGCTGGAACAATGAGGAGGTGCGACGCTCACAGACGCTCTTTGTGCTCCAAACCTCAGAGGAAACGCCAGAGAGCCTCTCAGATCAGCCAAACAACAAACACCAGAGACTCCAGCTCAAGCTCACCAAATAAAGTCCACCTCGAGGAAATCAAGTCTTCTTTCTCATGAAACACTCAGTTTCAGATCATTGTGTCAGATTGAGTCGATAAGCAGCTGATTCACGTCACGCTTCAGAGGAACACGTCTGAATGAAGATCATGTTCAGATCTTCACCATCAGAGATCAGACAAAACCTGCTCCGGTCAAATGATTTTATGAATAAAGATATGTATTATGCTTACTAATATTGAAATAATTATAAAAATAGGAATATTTAAGAAAATATATTTCTTATACATATATATATATATATACACTCACACGTTTTTATGAATAAATGTAATATTTTTAAACATTTTTGTAATAACCTGAAATTTACATACATTATATATATTTATAACTATACTAATACATATATATATATATATATTATATTATAATCTGTAATAATTATAATTATACTATAATTTTTTATATATATTCATTAATGTTTCAAATATTCAACAAAAAATAATATTTATATTTGTATTTATATATAATTATGTTTATCTTGATCATGAAATATATACATATGAAACATGTTTTGTAACATATATTTATATTATTTATAAATAGTGCATATATACACACATAAGACAATGATTTTGAATAAATATGTATTATGTTACTAATATTTAAATAATTATAAAAATGTGAATATTTAAGAAAATATATTTCTTATTAATGAATACATATTTATTAAATTTTCTAAATAAATATTTGTAAACATTTTTGTTATATATATATATATATATATATATATATATATATATTATATACATATTTATTTATTTATATATATTTTTTCCTTAAATATTTATTTTTTGTATATATTTTTATATTTTTTGAATTATGAATAAACATGATACATAATATAACACCACAAATATAACAAACAATAAAAATTAGTTATATATAAATATTTATATATTGCATATGGATTATATTTATTAGTATTTTAATACATAAAACATTTAAAATAATTCAGGAATACATGCTTATTCAACAATATTTAATATTTTAAATAAATTAATATGTTTAAACTAAGTAATACATGAATAAAATATAGGGTTAAGTGTATATAAAATATTAAAAGAATTATTAATGAAACACTTCAATCTTTCTGTTGTTGTTACACATTATATATATATTATCAAGGCCTAAAATTAAGCGCGAGTAAAATCCTGCAAGTTTATGAAACAATCGCTAGTCGGCCGGTAACATTTTTATGAATTCTAACAATGCAATGTCATAAAAATGAACGCAAACGACGCTCGGGACATCGTCAAGCCTTGGTAATTGACATGAATGGGAACTCGATTCGTTACCCGAATGCGTAACTAAGCTGGTTTCACGTCTTCATACGCTTGAACAGACAAATTCACTAAAAAATATGTCAAAATGCCCGTCTCATGGTAAACACAGTCGGTTATGTCTTGACTGAAAGTAAACGGTAGAGAAAGATGTCCAGTATCAGCGTACTGGATCCGCGCAGCTCTTAAAGTGACAGCAGCCTAATAATCCTGCTGCTGCTGCTTTAATGTTAATCAAACAGCAAATGACTCACTGATCGTGACTAAATCACTGTTGAATGATTTTACATTTGATTACTTTATTCAGCATCTCCACCTGAAAACTACTGTTACACTTGGGTAAAGTTGGTTTTATATTCGCACATTCGGACTTCTGATAAATTCAGGCTTTCCAATAAATGTGCATTAAATTAATGTTTGCGAATTTTAAGCAGCGACGTGATATTGACGATTGTCAACTTACAACATTTTTCACAGTCGATCAAAATAGGCAAGTATTGTTTTAATGGCATATTTACTTGTGAATGTCCACTGAATCTCCAATGTAGTGTGATTAACAAGCTATTGAATACGGATGTCTGAATGTGCGACTATAAAACCAACTTTACCCAAGTTACTGTTACTGGGTTCATAGCCGGTAAAAAAATACTCAAGTGTCAGACTCACTGGTTCTGTGGAGTTTCTCCTGAAGCGACGAGAACATGGAGCTGATCTTCTTCATGGCTCCATGATTCATGTCTGATCCACACGCCAGGATATCAGCTACACACACACACACACACACACAGACAGAGTTAATGTGATCCAAAGATGTTTATCACTTCATCCCACATGTTGGAAAATTCTCAGGAACTTCAGGACTGAGTCATTTACCGCTTTCATTTTCATCTTATCGTCCAGATACAAGAGGTCAAACGAACAGAGCAAGCGCGCGTGTGTGTGTGTGTGTGTGTGTGTGTGTGTGATAAAGACAGAAACGAGACACACACAGTCTTCAAGTCTCACTTCTACAACAGAAGACAGTTCACCGTCACACACTTCAGCTTAGAAAGTACATACAAGCACAACTGACTGTGTGTGTGTCATGTTTAAATTACATTATGGGGCCAAACTGTCCCCTCTGTGCAATAAAATCAGAATTTACCCACATCTGTTCCCGTCTTCAAAAAGCTACATAAACTTACTAAACAATGTCTTCATAAAAACATCAAAATGGCAAAAGTTTTCTGTGAGGCAGTACAAAATATCAGTATAGATACCTCTACACCTATGAAAAATACCAACAACTGTGTGTTTACCATGTTTAATGTGTGTTATCTGTGTGTTTTAGTGTGTGTTTGTGTGTTTATGGTGTGTGTTTGTGTGTTTAAGAGTGTGTTTTAGTGTATGTTTGTGTATTTATAGTATGTGTTTGAGTGTTTAAAAGTGTTATAGTGTGTGTGTGTGTGTGTTTATACTCACTGTTGGATGGAGTGTGTAGTTGTTGTTGTTGTCTGGTCCTCCACTTCTCTCTGCTCATCTCTCTCTTCACACACGCACTGATTCTGACTGAAGCACACAGACCGCTTGCTGCGAGAAAACACGTGTTCAGATGAGGGGCGGGGTCGCCGCGCTTAGCCACGCCCACATCAATAACGCTACGGTATGATTAGAATAACTGAATCAAATGATTGTGGAATATAATTATATCAGACTTACAATGAACTATAGTTAAATCTAGAGAACAGAGACGTGACTTTTTCTGACAAATTCAACCTTTAAAGGTTAACTTATTTTATATATTTAAATATTTTATATACACGTGTTATATTTATTATTTTATGAATTTTTATTTATTTATTGTTTTGAGATGTTTGAGAATATGTAGTTTGTTGTATTTTATGTTACCGAACAAAAATTTTCACAAGTTGATAAGACGTGTCGGTGTTCATCCAAACCATCCTCAGAAAGCCTCTTATCCAACAGCATCCTTATGTGTGTTTGGCTCCATCTAGCGGCCACATACACAAACATCTTTCACAAATGATTTTTATTCAGTCTTCTGAATTTAGTCCGCTGGTTTGTCTATAAACACCTTTTTCACAGGCATATCCTTCATTATTTAAAATATATCGTATATTATATGGTATCGGGGGCCTACCATGGGGCCTCTGGTTTCTTAAAGGGCCAGTTCACCCCAAAATGAAATGTCATTATTTACTCACTCTAATGTTGTTCCAAATCTGTATGAGTTTTTTTCTTCTGTTGAACACAAATGTTTTAAAGAATGTTGGTAAGCAGTTGACTTCGGATGTATTGAAGTAAAATGGCTACCATCAACTGTCTAACGTTTTTCAAAATATCTTCTTTTGTGTTCAACAGAAGAAAGAAACTCATACAGGTTTGGAACAACATTAGAGTTAGTAAATAATGACAGATTTTTCATTTTTTGGTGAACTATCCCTTTAAGGCGCTCATGCGTCCACCATGGTCAGGATTTGACCTACATTAGATAATTTGACCTAAATACACACTAAACACACGCTGGAGACTCCGACACCTGCGGGATTCCACACGATGTCGATTCACTCCCTCAAAACATTCACTTCAGCTTCACTGTTTGAAAAAAATACTTTTTTACCCTTTTATTTAATTTCATCTTTGTAAACATGGAGAACGCCGGTTGCTTTACATTAGAATGACAGTCGTCACATCCAATCACATGCTGAGGACTGTGAGCCTGTACGAAGATGACCAATCAGAAGACCGATTTTAGTATCATATGGATGTGGACGTCCAATAGGATGGGAGGAAGGCGGGATCAGGTCAGATAAATGATGTATTATTGTGTTATGGTTCGGCGGATGCGTTTTTTTTTCACTTTATGATCGACTAATACATATTAATTAGTTATATTGAAAAACACACGGGTAGTGTTTGTAACGTTTAATTGATTAAAGTGTCCTAATAGATGAGGCGATCTGAAGGTGAGTGCGTTTTAATAAAATAAAAAAGAAATCGGTGAAACATTAAATGTGAAACATTATTCTAAGTAATGATCTATGTTATAACGTTATTGTATATTAATCTAAACGTGTTTATTATATAGTATGTGTGTTCATGTTTATCTCTCGGTCACGTGGTGAAATTTCAGCGCCAGATGAGCTGTTTCATTACATGCAGTGGATCATAATCTATATATTAAATAATTAATTATATACGTTAGATGTAAAGATTTCTCCTCATGCACTGCATTTGCACATGAACCATGCTAATGTAATGTTTCGGACCTTTGCCATGGTAACACAATATTTTGGACACCACCATAGAAGTAATGCCATGTTTTTTTTACATTTACCATGTTAATATCATGACGGCAATGCCAGGGAATACCATGATTTTTATATTTACCTGGGCAATACCTTGATGTGGACCTTATCATTATGGCAAAACCATGGTTTTTGACATTTACTATTATAATATCATGTTTTCCACCATATCATTATAGTAATGCCATGTTGATGACATTTAAAATGTTAATACCAGTTTTTGGACCTTATCATGATGGTAATGCCATGTTTTTTGTCTTTTGCTGTGGTAATACACTGTTTTCGACCTGATCATTACCTGATTTTTTTACATTTACCAGAGTAATACCATGTTTTGGACCATATCATGATGGCAATGCCATGTTTTTTGTCTTTTGCTGTGGTAATACCCTGCCTTTGACCTTATCATGATGGATACGCATTGTTTTTTGTTTTGTTTTTTACATTTACCCTCATAAATCCCATGTTTTGGACATTTACCATGGTAATACACTGTTTTCGACCTTATCATGATGGAAACACCATGTTTTTTTGACATTTACCATAGTAATACCATGTTTTGGATCGTATCATGATGGCAATGTCATGTTTTTGACATTTACCATGGTAATACACTGTTTTCAACCTTATCATGATGATTTACTATAGTAATACCATGTTTGGGACCTCATTGTGATGGTAAAGAGCTTATAAACGAAGTCTGTTTGAATGCTTCTGTTTCAGACTCTCTGAAGCGTTCAGATCAGTCGTCATGAGTCACCGCACCATCCATCTGTTCCGTAAGGGCCTGCGGCTGCACGATAACCCCGGCCTGCTGGGGGCGCTGGCCTCGTCCGCTGCGCTCTTCCCCGTGTATGTGCTGGACCGCGCGTTCCTGGAGGGGGCGATGCACGTGGGTGCGTTACGCTGGCGCTTCATCCTGCAGAGCCTGGAGGATCTGGACGGGCGTCTGCAGGCGCTCGGCTCGCGGCTCTACGTCCTGCGCGGGCCGACGCCAGCGGTCCTGCGTGACCTCGTGACCCGGTGGGACATCACGCAGATCAGCTACGACACGGAAGTAGAGCCGTATTACGCACGCATGGAGCGGGAAATACAAGCGCTGGCGGAAGAGCGCGGACTCCAGACGCACACATGCGTGTCGCACACTCTGTACAACGTCAAAAGGTGTGTCGGCACGACGAGCTCAAATGTGAACGAACGAGTTTGTGAGCACATTAATTCATGTTTCTCATTCTCTCCAGGATCATACAGGCCAACGGCGGATCTCCTCCGCTCACCTACAAGAAGTTCCTGCACGTTTTGTCCATTTTGGGCGAACCAGAGAAACCGGCCCGGGACGTCAGCGCTGATGACTTCCTGTAAGAGCGTCTCTGTGTTTTAGGGTCGTGTTGTGTCTGACGCTGCTCTCATGGGAGCAGATGGTGCTTCAGAGTGCCAAGAGTGTGTGGGAGTGGAGATACTCAGCATGAGGAATGATGGGAGAATCTGTTGTTGTGTGCGCAGGAGATGTCCGACCCCTCCGGATCACGAGCAGGCGTATGGGGTCCCGTCTCTGGCCGATCTGGGTCTAGAGGTGCAGTCGGGGGTCCTGTGGCCCGGCGGAGAGACTCACGCGCTCCAGAGACTCCACAAACACTTCCAGAGTCAGGTGTGACCCGTCATGATTCATCACAGTGATTTGAATCTTTGATTCCAGTCAGATTCGCACAAATCTGATTGGTTCGGTTCAAACCGCAGGTTAGGAGTGAAGGTGACGTGTGATCTGTCTGTAGGGATGGGTGGCGAGTTTCTCCAAACCGCGGACGGTGCCAAACTCTCTGCTGCCCAGCACCACGGCTCTCAGTCCGTACCTGAGTCTGGGCTGTCTCTCGGTCCGAACCTTCTACCACAGACTCAGCAGCATCTACGCACAGGTCAACGAGCCTCAACATTTAATTATGTTATTATACTGGGAACTGTTTTGCATTTTTACCCAGTTTTCAATAAAAATGTCTGAACTTTGTTGGCTCTTCACTAACGTTCTCTCACTGACGTTCTCCATCTGCAGTCGAAGAACCACTCGCTGCCACCCGTGTCTCTTCAGGGCCAGGTTCTGTGGCGGGAGTTCTTCTACACCGTTGCGTCAGGGACGCCAAACTTCACCAAGATGGAGGGAAACCCGATCTGTCTGCAGATCGACTGGTACCATGATCCGGAGTCTCTGGAGAAATGGAGAACCGTAAGAGAACCATGCATTTAGCGTCTTTATTCTCGGTTTTGTGTGTAACATTAACATAATGTTCCTCCTCAGGCCCAGACGGGTTTCCCCTGGATCGACGCCATCATGACCCAGCTGTGTCAGGAGGGCTGGATCCATCACCTGGCGCGTCATGCCGTGGCCTGTTTCCTGACCCGCGGAGACCTGTGGATCAGCTGGGAGGAGGGCATGAAGGTACTTTTGGGTCTTTTTGTGTGTTTTGAGTCATGCATACAGATATTTCAGGCATCTCCATGTCCGTTCTCAGGTTTTCGAGGAGTTCCTGTTGGATGCAGACTACAGCTTGAACGCCGGTAACTGGATGTGGTTGTCCGCCAGCGCATTCTTCCACAAATACACTAGGATCTTCTGCCCGGTGCGTTTCGGTCGTCGGACCGACCCTCAAGGACAGTATCTGAGGTATGATCACACCCAACTCTGTCACACCCACTGGTGTTTAATATTCATGATGATCTGTGTTCGCTCTGCCACACCCAGTACTATTTAATATTCATGATATTCTACATCAGCTCCATCAAACCCACCGCTGTTTAATATTCATGATGTTCTGTGTTCACTCTGCCACACCCACTGGCGTTTAATATTCATGATGTTCTGTGTTCCCTCTGCCACACCCAGTACTACTTAATATTCATGATATTCTACATCAGCTCCATCAAACCCACCGCTGTTTAATATTCATGATGTTCTGTGTTCACTCTGCCACACCCACTGGCGTTTAATATTCATGATGTTCTGTGTTCCCTCTGCCACACCCAGTACTATTTAATATTCATGATATTCTACATCAGCTCCATCAAACCCACCGCTGTTTAATATTCATGATGTTCTGCGTTTGCTCTATCACACCCACCACTCTGTCACACCCACCGCTGTTTAATATTCATGATGTTCTGCATTCGCTCTGCCACACCCAGCACTATTTAATATTCATGATATTCTGCATTCGCTCCATCAAACCCACCGCTGTTTAATATTCATGATGTTCCGCGTTTGCTCTATCACACCCACCACTCTGTCACACCCACTGGCGTTTAATATTCATGATATTCTGCATTAGCTCCTTGAAACCAACCGCTGTTTAATATTCATGATGTTTTGCATACGTTCTGCCACACCCATTACTGTTTAATATTCGTGAAATTCTGTGTTTGATCTGCAGGAAGTATCTGCCCGTGCTGAAGAACTTCCCCTCGCAGTATATTTACGAGCCGTGGAAAGCGCCTGAAGACGTTCAGCTCAGCGCCGGCTGCATCATCGGTACGCAGAGCCACTAAACGCTCACTAACCCATCGCTGCAACTGTCTGAACCGGTTTAGTAATGTTCTGACCCATGTATGTGCAGGTAAGGACTATCCTCGTCCCATGGTGTGCCACATGGAGGCGAGTCAGAGGAACCTGGGTTTGATGCGTCAGGTTCGCACCGAGCAACAGAAGACGGCAGAACTCACGCGAGGTTAAACACAAACCCGTATGACTTTGAAACGCAAAAGTAGATATTTAGCAGAGTGTCACAAATACTGACTAGGTTTGGTCTACTCGCAGATGTAGCAGATGACCCGATGGAGGCGGGGCTTAAGCGTGAGCTCCAGGAGGAGGAGGAGCTTATAGAGGGGGCGGAGCCATGCAGCAAGACAAAACGTTTTAGTGGCAGCACTGATCAAAAGTCCCGCCCCTGCAGCTGGACATCAGAGACTCTGCAGCTCAGCGAAGAGGTCATGTGACTCTAGAAGAGCCTCACCGGACCTATACCAGACCTGCTTCTGGTTTAACGTGTCTGTGTGAACTCGAAAATCATGTGATATTCTGACCGGAGCCACTTGAACTCTATTGATCCGTCACACAAACATACTGGGTGTTGCTCGTTTGAACACTGTGTGTTTCTCTGTTCATGAGAGAATCATGAGAGTTTTTGTTGACCAAATCAGGTAAATTATGAAACTTGAATGTCTTCCTGATGCACATTTGTTTGCCACTCAATAAATATCATGTCCATGCTATGCAAAATATCAAATAAATTATATTGAAATGAGCTTGGTACGTAATTAAATATTCATGAGTTGAATCTCCTCACAATTTTTTTCAGATACATTCAGAAATTACATTGAAAATTTGGGATTTAACTTGAACCTGGAAAATAAATATTAATCATTTTAGCATCTAAAATTTGGTTTCAAATTTTTGTTGTGGACATAATGTTTGACAAATTATTCAAGCCAGTAAGTAGAAACAAATGTTCAACCAAAACTCCTAAATACGTATAAACTACTTGAGTTAAATGTTCGACATTTACAATAATGTGTCTTAATTTTTAGATTTTGGTTTTGACTGACCAGCTCTTGTGACGCAAGGTCCGGGGGTTGAAGTAGCGAATCTTACTATGGCGAAGGCTGCGCTCATGAATATTAATGAGGTTGTGCAGTTCGTTGTTTATTTTCTCGGAGCGTCCAGTCACGTAACACAATTATTATTCATAACTCAAGCTCTCGAGTCGATACACCTCCTTTTCGACCAATCAAGTAGGACAATTGCGCGAGCGTCCCGTTACGTCATTAATATTCATGAGCAAGGCCTTCAGCGTAGTAGCGCGGTTGATTCGCATCCTGGATTGAGCGCCACGTCGCCACAGTGGAGTCTTCCAGTTCCAGCACACATGCATTAAACACAGCCGAGGATTTCTGTGTTTGGAGCGGAATGCAGTGAAATAATCTGCTGGAGAGAGAGAGAGCACAATCATGGTGAAGGTGAGGACAAATTTGCATCTCATTTGATATGATAAACACTTCGTGAAAGTAACTTTTCCTGTTTTCTTTGGAGAGATTGTGCATCTTTCAGAAATACAATTTAAAGTCGCATTTGAGAGATGCACAATTTTGCACAAGGAGAAAAAATATCACCATTAAAGTGTTTGAAAGTTTACTTTAGTTATTAGTGAAATATTTTCATAATGTCTTTACAATATGGTCACTTTTTTGTTTTCTCTGATCTCTTATTTAGTTGTTTTCTGCCTACCTGTGCATTTTAACGGTATTTTCGAGGAAAAAATAAATTAAAATCATTCATTTTGAAACTTTTGACTCCGCTTTCTCTGGTTTGTAGAGTGTGAATTCAGAAGTTCAGTCCAGGAGTGAAACATATGAAGGCGGAGAAGAACACACAGAACCCATTCCGTCATCAGGTACATTAATAATTCATATTTCATAATCACTTGATTCATATTTTCAGAATCGATCTACATCATCACATTAACATAAAATAACACACGAGTTCAGCGTCTCCATATGGATCAACTGACTCAGAACAGCAATTTGTAAATATAATTTATGTGCATATTTATGTCATTTCACGGACATATATTATTCACTTTATTCATGAGTAATTTTTGTGCACAGTTTTAGCTTCCTTCCGGGGATCATTTTGTAACTATAGTTTATCTAGTAAGTTACACACACACACATACACACGTCGCTCTCGTGAGATGGTGTGTTTTGAGAATTGCTGTTGGCTATTTCAGTGTTTGTGCAAATCATCCCGGGAATTACACGCTTCTGCTTCGAGACATTCCTGTGCGCGCTGGGAATTCATGCTTGTTTTCTGTCAAAATGTTGTTTGATGATGCAAGACATGCATAATAAACCTTTGCATGCTACACATCACTAGGAAATGCATAGAAATATGTCCTGTTTTTGTTTTATTTCTAGTAATGTTAAACGTTTTGTGCATTATTTTAATTAAGCAACGTTGTTTTGACACTAGATGGCGGTAAGGAGCACCCAACGGCTCCCCCCGGGATGATCTGGCGGGTTACGGGCGGCCTCGTCAGCGCCACGAAGGGCGTGGTCGGAGCCACAGTGGGCGGAGTCGCCTGGCTGGGCGGGAAAAGTTACGAGATCACCAAATCAGCTGTCACCGCAGTCCCCTCGGTGGGCGTCGGCCTGGTGAAGGGCGGAGTTTCAGCGGTGGCGGGGGGTGTGTCCACGGTGGGCTCCACAGTAGCCAATAAAGTTCCATTCACAGGAAAGAAGAAAGACAAATCCGAGTGAAAATGAGGATTGCGATGAAGGTTGTAACGAAAGTTTGGTTTTTTTGACCGTAGATTATAACGAGAACATCACGTTTGCTGTGCTGACAGTTTTTATGTTGGACACTAGAGACGTTGACGGATGTTTTCAACCAATCAACATCCGAGACATTTGCGCAAAAGGGAGTTTTGTGTACGTCATACTGTGTTAAGACTCAATCTCAGTGGAAAATGTTTGACGCTGTCGGGTTTTTCTCAAATCATCTCAGATCTGCAACCAAAGACACATTTATCGGTGATGTTTTGAACGTTATTTTGCATTTTGCTAGACAATCTCCTGCCTTTAGCTATTATCCGACTTCTCCTGGGATGTTATCGGTTGGATTGTATGTGTTAATAAATTCCTTTTTTTATTTGAATTTAATAAAGTTATGTAAAAGATGTTCGGAAATATGTTTTCAATGATTCAAACCTCTCCAGATATGGACTGAAGATCATTTTATCTGAGTTTGAGCAGATAACGTACTCTACGAAAAAACACAAATGCTTCTAGCTACGCACGTTGAATTTGTATGTCATAAAGCAAATCGTAATGTGTGGAAATTGTTTCCGCCACAGAAAAAGGTAATTCTCACAATTCTGATTGTGAGAAAAAAATTGCAATTACCTTTTTTTTTTTTTTTACTCCATCGTGGAAACAAGTTTCAAGTTTAGTAATATTGCAGATGTCTGAAGACAATCTTGATTAGCAAGTTAGCAAAACATCTTTAACATTATCCTGTCGCCGATCACGTAATTATAGTAATAACTAAACAGAACTAATAATAGAAATATTTTTCTGTTGATGTAACAACTTGAGCATAGTGTGTTTAGCAGGGTAATCGGTTAAGTTAGATAAATAAACCAATCTAAAAATGTAGGTAGCAGCTTGAACTTGTCGCGATAGGTTAGCAGGCTAATTAGCAAACTTTTTCTGTAGAATTTAGTAACTTGATCACGTGATAGGTTAGCAGGTTAATCGGTGAACTTAGAATTTAGTAACTTGAACATGTTGTGATGGTTTAGCAGGTTAATTAGCGAACTTAGAATTTAGTAACTTGAACATGTTGTGATAGGTTAGCAGGTTAATTAGCAAACTTAGAATTTAGTAACTTGAACACGTGATAAATTAACGAACTTAGAATTTAGTAACTTGAACACGTTGTGATAGCTTAGCTGGCTAATCAGTTATCTTACTAAAATTTATGTAGGAACTTGAGCAGGCTATGCTAGCTTATTATTTGGTCGTCAGCCATAAAATTTACTTCATGCAAGCTAACTGAACACAGAGAAATGTTTATTTAGCTTTGACTATATCTTACCTTTACATCACTGCAGTCAGCTCATTCTCGTTCACAAGGTCAAAAAATAAAGTAAAACGTTCAACTTAAAGTCACTTAACTTGAATATAAGTTTAAAAATGTGAGTACGATCAGATATGCTAGCAGCTAAAATGATTTAAATCTACACATTAAGAGACTGACTGACAAGACAATTTGTTTTTAAATATTTTTTTTTATTAGCTGAATGATGAAGTACCACACAGACAGACTAATATTTAAAATTCAAAACAGCTACGAATATTCTGTAGAAAAATACAAGCAGTAAAAATGTACAGCTACAGATATTGTTGTCATATACAAAATGCTGGAGTACATGGAGATGGAAACAATGAAAATAACCGATGACAATAATGTACAGTGAGTGATGGAAGACCGTTGACACAAACATCTGTGCAAAAACACAAACATAATAGCATAACATAACGTTTTTCATCTCCAACGACAGAATCTAAACAAAAGACAGTCGTTATCACAGAAGATGGGACAATCGTTCATCTGTGGTACATTTACACGTAGTTTGGACCCAAACGTGTCCGACCGGACCGGACGATCATCTGACTCTCGCATCACCATGGAAACAGATGCAGGTATGTACAAGTGAGGCCGGTTCAGAGCAGCGCTGCAGAAACTCCTCGGTAATACTGAGCGAATCTGGATTCGTTTAGATGTGGCGTGATGCATGTTCTTCTTTGGCTGTTAACGATTACTTGTTTTTTCATAATAAGGTCCGTTCACACTAAACAAATCGATTAAAAACAGACTTTTTTTTTTCATCTGGTGACGAAAATGTGTCGACCAATAAGACTTGAGCTTTGGTTCACGTGTTCGTCAAATACAATATAAATCCAGAGCTATCAAAACATTTGGATATTCGAATATTCGTTTGACTCTAACGAACAGACCATTCATATAGCGTTTGGTGTGAAAGGCCTTTAATGTCACAAAGACAGTATTTACATCTGACTTTTAAAATCAATTCTCATGATAATAAATATTTTTGTTGTTTTTAAAAAGTTAAAGTCGTGTCTTTGCCACAATCTGACTGCATCAGCTGTTTAATCGTTTTTAATTACTCTGAATGTTAGTGTTTAACACACGAGGAAATTTATGATACGTTTTACGAATCCATCAGTGGGTGGGGCTTAGGATGAGAAGGCCACGCCCTCTGCATCTTCCCGCCTCTTCTGAAACAAACAGGAATTTATATCATTAAATAGAGCTGAGCATTTCTACTATGCTAAATTAGCAAAACGTTGTTAGTTTTAACCTCTTACGGACCTTGTCATCTTGCCGTTGCGCGGAGGAAGAGGAGGAGGGGCTGTTGTCACCATGGCAACTGTTGTGCTCCGCCTCCCTTTCCCTCTTTCCAGTCCCGCCCCCAAACGGCCAACTCAGACGCCCTAAAGAAAATCTACATCAAGCTTTGTTCGCAAACCACTGAAGTTCTGTAATGTGATGTATTTTCACACAATTTTTTTTACCCGGTTGTTGTGGGACAGCAAACTCATGGCCGTCGTTCGTCAGGTCACTCTGGGCGGTGTACGGTGACGTACGGTGGCCTGCAGGAGACAAAAGCGCAAACATTTTCAGCAAATCGTCATAAATGGCCATCAAATAAACCAAAGGACTTGTTGATGGTCTTACTGAGGGAGTGTCGGTATCTTGCACCACGATGTTTCGCTCCGGTTGGTCTGGACTGCTCTCTCCTGACCCCTGCTGGACAAACAGAACTATAGCTCACTGATTTTCATTCAAATGCACTTATTTGATGGCGACGTCCGGTTTTAAACACTCACGGTGAGACGTCACGCTGCTCTGCATCCTCTGGCGTTCAGGGGGCACTGCTGACCCTCGGGCTTCATTTACACTCACATCCTCCATGTGGTTGGACGGAACGGTGGCGAGAAGACCTGAAGGTTGAATGAAAATGAGAAGGACATAATGGAGAACTTTGTAAACGTTGAGGTTGAACTCGCTCTTACTGAGTCCGCGGTATCTGGACAGCTGCTGGTAGATCTGCCTCATCCTCTCGATGTTCAAGCGACTGGCCTCGGCGTGATTCACCATCGGTTTGGGATAGTCCACTCCGATCACACATTTGGCGGCGAGCTGCACATCTTCCGGCGCGTTCCAGGGGTCATATATGAACTTGGCTGGAAAATCTCGGAGGACAGGTAAGTAACGTCTGGAATCAGAGGGAGAGATTAACCCGCAGCGTCTCATCACAAACTTCACAAAACCAAAACAAAACCTCCATGCGACAGCAGGGAATCCTGGGAAACCCAGCAGCGGCAAGAGGTGCACAAACACAAACATACAGTCGTCAAGAGATATAATTGAAGCTTGAGCAGAATTCAGAACTGAACAATCAGCTCCTCTGAGTGTGAATCTGAACTGAATCAGAATATTTGAGAATAAATCTGAACTGAATCAGGTTATTTGAACGTGAATCTGAACTCAGTCAGCTCCTTTGAGTGTGAATCTGAACTGAATCAGCTCCTTTGCGTGTGAATATGAACTGAATCAGCTCCTTTGTGTGTGAATCTGAACTGAATCAGAATATTTGAGTATAAATCTGAACTGAATCAGCTCCTTTGCGTGTGAATATGAACTGAATCAGCTCCTTTGTGTGTGAATCTGAACTGAATCAGCTCCTTTGCGTGTGAATATGAACTGAATCAGCTCCTTTGTGTGTGAATCTGAATTGAATCAGCTCCTTTGAGTGTGAATCTGAACTGAATCAGCTCCTTTGCGTGTGAATATGAACTGAATCAGCTCCTTTGTGTGTGAATCTGAACTGAATCAGGTTATTTGAGCGTGAATCTGAACTGAGTCAGCTCCTTTGAGTGTGAATCTGAATTGAATCAGCTCCTTTGAGTGTGAATCTGAACTGAATCAGCTCCTTTGTGTGTGAATCTGAACTGAATCAGAATATTTGAGAATAAATCTCAACTGAATCAGGTTATTTGAGCGTGAATCTGAATTGAATCAGCTCCTTTGAGTGTGAATATGAACTGAATCAGCTCCTTTGCGTGTGAATCTGAACTGAATCAGCTCCTTTGTGTGTGAATCTGAATTGAATCAGCTCCTTTGCGTGTGAATATGAACTGAATCAGCTCCTTTGTGTGTGAATCTGAACTGAATCAGCTCCTTTGTGTGTGAATCTGAACTGAATCAGAATATTTGAGAATAAATCTCAACTGAATCAGGTTATTTGAGCGTGAATCTGAACTGAGTCAGCTCCTTTGAGTGTGAATCTGAACTGAATCAGCTCCTTTGAGTGTGAATCTGAACTGAATCAGCTCCTTTGAGTGTAAATCTGAACTGAATCAGCTCCTTTAAGTGTGAATCTGAACTGAATCAGCTCCTTTGAATGTGAATCTGAACTGAATCAGCTCCTTTGAGTGTAAATCTGAACTGAATCAGCTCCTTTGAGTGTGATTCTGAATCTGATTTGGATTAGTGACAACACACAGGAAGTCGAATTGGAATGACGGGAAAAGGAAGTTACTGAAATAAAATAAAAATTTTAACACATTCACAAATTTTATTAGTCCAACACTAGTTCTGCAAACAAAACAATTAATTATCACTAATTTTGAGTATTTATGCCTATTTATTCATTAAAAAGTAAAATTAATAAAATTCACAGTTTCAAAATAAATAATGAGATTAAAATTTGAATATATTTATAATACATATTATGTAAATTACAGAAATTAAGTGTTAAGTATATAATAAAACATACTAATTACAAATTATTTGTCTTTAGTAAAACTAATTAACATTAACATATTTTCCAATTTATTTCTATAGTTGTCATTTGATTAATTATTTGTTTATTCATAATTCATATTATAATATGTATTATTTAAAATTATTAATATAATTACTATAATGTTAATATAATTAATTTGCCTTCTAATTTCTATAGGTAATTATTAATATATAATGTTTCTGGACATAACTGAAAAAATATTATATATTTTATTATTTTATATGAAAGTTTGTATTATTATGTATTAAAACTATTAGTACTAATGCTGTTTTTTCCCTCCATTCACACTCAATTCAGATTCAGGAACTTAAGTGAAGTCTGCTGCTCAGTCCCGGCGTGAAGCGGTGCGGATACCCACCTGATGAAGTCTCCGTTAGGGTCGATCCTCCGGCCGAATCCCACGGGACAGTAGCAGTGGAAGAACTGCTGGAAGAAGGAGCTGCAGGAGTGACAGAGCCAGCTGCCCGCGTTCACGCTCCAGTCGGCGTCCAACAGCAGCTCCTCGAACACCTGCGAACACGACATCGTTACCATAGCGCCCGTCACACAGCTTACCCATGATGCTCTATGGCCGCACCGCACCTTCATGCCCTCCTCCCAGCTGATCCACAGGTCTCCGCGGGTCAGGAAACAGGCCACGGCGTGACGCGCCAGGTGATGGATCCAGCCCTCCTGACGCAGCTGGGTCATGATGGCGTCGATCCAGGGGAAACCCGTCCGGGCTTCGGCCCACTTGGCCAGCGCTTCTGCGTTCCTGTCCCACGGGATGCGGATGCAGATGGGGTTTCCCTCCATGCGGTCGAAGCGCGGGTTGTTGGTGGCGGCCGTGTAGAAGAACTCCCGCCATAGGATCTTGTCGTAGAGAGAGATGGACGGGTTTGCGTTGTTCTTCACCTGCGCAAACAAACACAGCGGCAGCACGTGAGCGTCATTATGATTCATTTAAAAGCTTTCAAATAACATTTAAATATATATAATCTTGAAAGGTTTTAAATTAGATATAATACAGTATGTGTTCTTAATGTTAAGCATATTATACATTTTATTTTAATATCAGTTTAAATTTGATATATTATAATATTAACATATATATAATCTTAAAAGCGTTTAAATTCGATATATTACAATATATTTTAAGTGTTTATAAAGTTAAGCGTATTATAAATTATATTTAAATATCAATTAAAATTAGATATATTCCAATTTAAAAATACATATAATCTTTACTTTTTTTTAAATAAAATATACAATATAAAAGTTTTTTTTTTTTTATTTAAAATTGTACATACTTTTATATATTTCTAAACTGTTATATGTCTAAAGGTGTTGAAGTGACGCACCTTCTTGTAGAGTTGTGTGAGTTTGCTGTAGAACAGGCGGCAGGACAGACAGCCGAAGCGCAGGTACGGACTCAATCCTAACGGACTGGCCAGCAGCGGACTGGAGTTCATCTTTGGGCGCTCGAAGTTCTCCTGCCATGCCTGAAAGAGAGAACGATGCCTCAGGAAACGTGTCACCGGTGCTGTGCACTGTGTGTTTATGTGTGTGTGCCGTCATACCGCGACAGAATCCGGTCCGAGGTGCCGGTCCATGCGCCTCAGCGCCTCCGATTCTCCTCCGGGCCAAACGGCAGGAGCCAAACCCTCTGTGTCGAACCCTGAACGCAAACACACCCATCATGCACCGCTCTGACCATACTGGATCTGTGTGTGTGTGTGTGTGTGTGTGTGTTACCCAGCTCCTCCAGCAGGGGAACGCCGTATTTCTCTCCGTGGTCGTCGCTGACGGGCGTCATGCAGTTTCCCATCAGCTCTTGAGTCGGCGGGTCTAGCGGAGGTTCGGGCGGCTCCATGCCGCTCACCAGCGTCTGGAAGCGCTTGTACGTGAGCGGTGGCTGACCGCCATTCAGCTCCATGATCCTGAACCAATCAGATATCAGAGCCTCATTCAGATATATTCACTTATGAGTCACTGCAGTGAATCGGCTCAATTAAATGAACCAGTCGATTCACCAAGTGAATTCACCAACATCATTCCCAACCCTGGCAATTTACATCCTTTACTTGTAGGAAAAAGCAAAAATGTTGTTCAATACGATCAATCAATCACTAGATTTTCAATTATATAATGATTTAATTATATTTGAATATAAATTTAGATTCATTTTAAAAATTGTTTTGAATATATTAAAATATTTTAATTGAAATTTAAATTAGTAATTTATATAAAAAAATATAAATATAAATATATATATATATATATATATATATATATATATATATATATATATATAATATTATATATCACGCACACATATTAAATTATATTTTAAGTTAATTTCTATTATGGTCTATTATGAAGTATACTTTAACATAAATTTAAATTAGTATTATAAATTATATTTTAATATAGTTAAAATTAGATATGTAACAAAAATATATAATTTAAAAACTTATTTTATATATATTAAATATATTAAATTGTATTTTAATATACAATTATTTACATGACATAAAAAATGTTTTTAAATTAGATATCTAAAATTATAATTTAAGTAAAATTGTAAAGGTATATTTTAAATTATATTTTTATAATATAAATTTAAATTGGGTATAAAAAGGATTTAAAAATATCTTAAAATAGATATTAAGTTATATTTAGTATAAAGTTCAAATTAGAAATATTATAGTATAAAAATATAATTTCAAAAGGTTTTAAAGTAGATTTTAAATGAGTCTTTGTAGCTTAGATATAACATAAAATATATATTAAATGAGTTCCGTAAGTGAAATGTATTGTAAATTATTTTAAAATAATACGCTATGTAATTAACATATATACATATTATAATTCTATGGTAGCGAATTACAGTAATACAAGTACATCTGGTTCTCACCGGTTTAGGTCGTACAGCGTGTGCGAGATCTTCACGATGACCTCCACGCCTGCTTCAGACGCCAGCTTCTTTATGGCAGCGTCTCGCTCCTTCCCGAACGGCTCAGAATCGCACTCGAACGTCAGCCGCGACACCTTCCACTCCTGACACAAACAGATCATCACTCTCAATATAGACTTACAAAAATAACACAAAATGTTGCTTTTATCAAAACGTTATTTATCTATTTGATCCGTTAGAATCAGACGGAGGGTCCAGCCGTACCTTGAAGAGCCGTGGGAAGATGTTGGCCGGTTGACCGCGGATGACGAACAGACGAGAGTTGAGTTTACGAAGACTACAGTCCAGATCCTCCAAACTCTGCAGCAGAAACCTGACAAACACAGCAAAACAGCAGAAATAAAGCGGTTACCCCTGAAACACCGTAAACAAAGCAGCTGCGCTACTGAACAGTATTTAAAATTCTCATAAAAGACAAAGATATGTAATTTTTTGTTTATAAATTTACATATCTTTCTTATTTAACACTCTGAGGTCTGACGGTATCGCCGGCGATACCACCGTGGTTTTTTTCTTATCAGTGTGAAAGAGACTCAAAATACTCCGTCAATGTTGCACATACAATTAAGAGTTATACACCATTTTAATCTGTGGAATATCTTCTTTCATTTGTGTACACTCAGAGTAAAAACAGAATTTTGTGCTTTTTGTAAAATAAAGAAAACTAACATGATGCGTGATTTCTCATCTCCCTCTGAACGAACTCCAATCTGATAGTTCTCAGAAAATGAACTGTAACTTAGTGAATACTAATGACAAAAAAATTACACTTATGTCTAAAAAAACGTTAAGATGTCAGGTTTTAAATCATGTAAGTCAAATCGAAAACAAACCTTCTTTGTTTATGTAATCTGTATGAAAAGAGAGCCATGTCAGAAATCCGTGATTCAGCTCATTATCTGCTAATGCGGCCACGCCCACGGAGCCAGCGCTATTCAGACGCTAATTCAGTCAATACATGCATTTATTATCTCAATCGTGTATTTGTTGTCTTGAAAAGTGTTTATCTGGATGTAAAAGTCATGGTTAGCGATCTCTAGAAGACATGCAGTTACTTCCTGTTTACTTGTCTTCTACAGATGAAGTTTAGATGAGTTTTTGTTTCTTTAGCGCCCTCCGGCTGCAGTATGTATTGGAAACTCCATTCATGGAATAGCCTCTTCTTCTTTTAGATGAATTTGTGGACTAAAATGCACAGAGCGCCCTCCGACTTCAAGGATGAATTGAAAACACCAGCGCTCATAGTAATGACAGTGAATATTAAATAAATATAACTCCTCTGTATAGAAAATTGACATAAGCATATGAGAATCCAATATTTCTCCAAATGTGCATGCTTTTAAACTAAAAGCCTATATTCAGACTCTTTGCATCACAGAAATACATTATATTTTAAAGTATAATATAAAACCATTACTTTATATTGTAATAATATTTTTCTGTACGTTTCATATATCATAATGAGCTTGAGACATCACAGAAGGTTTTTTTTCACAGCCTACCTGACTGAAATGCCTCATTAATATGCAAGTCATTTCAGCTCATTACTATCCAATTCTTTTGTCTTCTCAGGTGAGAATGGCCCATTTTCAGTGGTGATTCACGCCTCCTTGCATACTGTGTTTCTTGGCAAAAAGTGTCTTACAAAAACTAAATCAATATATTGTTAAATATGAAGGAGTAGGCAGCATAATTTTTACATAATTTTGAAGCAAAAACTCTAGTCTACAACCTCCAATACCCTAAAGTCTTATGAACACAGATTTATTATACTTTTTTTGGCCTTATTTCAGTGACTTAAGTTTTTTGTTTTTTCAACAACCACGCATAAATGTTATTCCTTCAAAAACACAAACATGTACATACATGTTCCTCACATATTATTGTAGCCTAGTTTGTGCTGAATACAGTGTAATGACACTTTTTCCATTAATATGTTTATGAACAACTGAAAAAAGCACAAATGTCAGGGCATGTCAAAAGTTCTCCAGGCCCCAAATCAGCCTCAGACTCCAGAGGGTTAACATGCAATAAGAAAGAAATAAGGTAGGAGGACATTTCTTTTTTCCTCTACATGTGAGCTGCATCTGGATCAAATTTTGTGGTGATAGCATAAAGTTATCAAAAGTGTTATTACTTTGTTTTGCCCTTGACACCCCCCTAATGGGCATTTTTAAAATTGTTCCTCCATTAGAAATATCTTGTGATCTACGCATTGTTGATTTTGGACTCATTCCAATCAAGAGCATCCACTGTTGGTAATGCTGTGGCATCATCTATCATCTATGCATGTTTCATGGAGTTGCAAGCGAAAACACAGCAAGAAAGATTTTACTTTGCTACATGTGCCCCTGTGGACTCCGTATTGAATTACGCTGATTTGGACTCATTTTAATCGTGAGAATCTGCTGTGAATAATGATGTTCCCTTTCTGAGCATTTTTCATGAAGTTGTGAAGCATGAAGCATTCAAATATTATTTTTTGCATGGCTTCACGTACAAAAACTCGCTCAAAGCTCAAAGCTTTTAGTCAAAGCTCAAAACAATGATGCTTGTTGTATTCTACTCCATGAAACCTTTCAAATGACATATGACACATGATTATCTGAGCTGTATGATGTTTTTTGACACATTACAACACATTTTAGAGCTGCATAATTCTGGATATATTCTGAGGTCAGAGCGTCCCGCACTAATGTGGCGCCCGACGCGGGGCGCGTCTCTTTCATAACCAGAGTTATTGTCCGTTCAGACTTAAGAACACAGTGAAACATGTGCCCAAGATAACAGAACGTCTCGCTCGTGACAGAGCGCTGCAGTTGGCTTGAGGAAAGTAGGTCGTTGCTATGGAAACCGGAGTTCGGACCGGTTCCCTGACGTAAATACACCATAAAGAATCCATGACTGCATAACATTAATGCAGCAGTTACCAAATATGAGCCTGTTCAGACAATAACACTGTTTTGGCCAGTAAACAAAACTTTATAAGGCACCGCAACAACATAACTGATTAAATCTAATTCAAAACATCTTCTTCTATCTTGATGTTTGTGTGTGAAGAGACTCATCCGTCTCATTTATGATGCTGTACATCAATGACCTGCACTGATTATATACAAACAGCTCAACAATCCCATTGTCATTGTAAGTACATCAATTTGAATGAAGGTCATTCTTTAAAAGCCCACCAGATGGCGCCATTTCACCCTTGGCGTGAGGTTAAAAACACCACCAGATATTAAATCATCATGTATGATGATTATGATGTGCGGCGCTCACCTCCACCTGTTGACGCCCAGGTTGGAGGCCCCGGCGAACCAGGGGTCCAGGAAGTAGACGCAGCGCAGCGTATCGGCCCCCTTCAGTGCCTCCAGCAGGGCCGGGTTGTCATGGAGACGCAGGCCCTTACGGAACCAGTGGATGGAGTTGATGGACATGATGCTGGAGTCTGAGGTTCGGTCCGACGAGCTCCAGATGTTCAGATCGAGCCCTGCAACATTTACATATATATATATATATATATATATTTTATTATTATTATCATAAAAACATTAAAAGAATGATACTTGAAAGGCTGTTTTAACTCAATGTGTTAAAATACTTTTTGAATTATTATAATTAAAAGTTAATATAATATAATAAATCTAAAGCATAATAATGTATAAAAATATTATCATGAACATAACTGGTCATTTAATTAACTGTGATATGGAAGTGTTTTATTATTTTAGATTTAATTATATGTTTAATAACATTAATTTAAATCAAGTATTAGTATTATTAACACATTAACTAGAAAAAAACTGTATTATTAAATTATTGTGTACTGATAATATTATTCGTAGGCTGATTTATGTATTAATAAATAAATGCTGTTTTAGTTTAATGTAATTATTAATATTAATAATACAAGACTTTGATTATTTGTTTATTAGCTTGTTTCCGCCACAGAGTAACAAAATAAAAAAGGTAGTTGTGATTTTTATCTTACAATTCTGACTTTTTCCTCACAATTCTCAGAATATACAATCAATTACAAAAAAGTCAAGATTGCAAGAAACTCAATTACAAGAAAAGTCAGAATTATGCAATATAAGCTCAAAATTGCGAGAAAATCAGAATTATGTCATATAAGCTCGAAACTGCGAGAAAGTCAGAATTTTTTTCGATATAAACTCGAAATTGCGAGAAAGTCAGAATTGTGCGATATAAACTCGAAATTGCGAGTAAGTCAGAATTATGCGATATAAACTCGAAATTCCGAGAAAGTCAGAATTGTGAAAAAGAATTGCGCGATACAACCCGTAATTACGAAAAAGTCAGAATTATGCGATATAAACTCGAAATTATGAAAAAAGTCAGAATTCTATATAAACTAAAAATTGCAAGAAAGTCAGAATTATTCAATATAAACTCAAAATTGCGAGAACAAATTGTGCGATATAACCCGTAATTACGAAAAAGTCAGAATTATTCGATATAAACTCAAATTTGCGAGAAAGAATTGTGCGATATAACCTCTAATTACGAAAATGTCAGAATTATGCGATATAAACTCGAAATTATGAAAAAAGTCAGAATTATTCGATATAAACTCAAAATTGCGAGACATTAATATTCATACTACTACTACTGATAATATTTGTATTTAACTGTATCATGCTAATTAGCGTATATATTTGTTCATTATACTATTTTATAGATTATTCCACCTTAGATTTATTATATATTATATTATATTACTTTTATTAACATTTAATGAATTAAATTAATTTTGAATTAATTAAATTTTATTAATTCAAATCTAGTAACTATTATAATTTGAATGTGCCAATAATAATTATTGATGTTAATAATAATACTTATTGAATATTAATAATAACATTAATAAATAGTTCAAGCTGTTGTATGTATTATGTAATTATTATTTAATTATTAATAATATTGATACTACTACTGATAATAATAATAGTTGTATTTAACTGTATATATAATTAATCATGCTAATTAGTGTATACGTTTGTTCATTATAATAATTTATAGATTATTCCACAGATTTATTACTTTTATTAACATTTAATGCATTAAATTTATTTTGAATGAATTAAATTGTATTAATTCAAATCTAGTAGTATTATTAACACATTAAAAGTCTTCAACTATTATTAATTGACTGTGCCAATGATAATTATTGATGATAATAATAATATTTATTTATTAATGCTATTATTAATATGAATATAATAATTCAAGCTGTTTTAATGTTAATTATTACTACCACTAATAATAATATAATATTCATATTTAAGCGTTTATATAAAGCAGCATGTTAATTAACGTATGTTATTTCTACTATTTGATATATTAAGCTTTTCTTGATTATATTATTAATATAATATAAAGTAATAAAAAAAAAAATATTTCACATTATTATTTTTACGTAACACAGTGAAACAAAATAAAAACCAGTTTATGGCTTCAGCAGATACAATAATATTTTTAATTTAAGAAAAAAAGACATTATCATCATAAACATCATAAGTTTTGCAGATAATTTTGACATTGAGTCCTAAAATTGGGTCATACAGTAGTGTCACTTAATATCACAAAAACATTATTAATAAACAAAACATTTGGGTTTAAATACAGCTGTGTGTTTATTTAATAAATGGGTCATGGACTCGGTCTTTATGTAATCTTTATTCCGAGGTTATATTCGACAAATACATGAATGAGATCAGATTGTAAGAGCAGCACTCACCTGAGGCGGTACAGACGCAGGTAAATGATTTTAAGTGAGTCCCAGAGTTAAAATCATGTCCGAGCTTATAAATATGTGTCAGCAGAATCACTGCAGAACAACTCAGTTCATTAAACTCTAGTTCCACAGAACCGGGCCAAAACAGCACGGTTTCATAACAATTCTGCGCACTGCGCATGCGCCAACACGGCGAGAGCACTGATGCTCATCTACTAGATTCATTCTACAGCTTCATTTATAAAGTTTTAAGGGTTGTGAAGATAGACAAGCGGCTGGGAAACTCTAAATATTTATGTTCCGTGTCAATCAGCTAAAATACGAATAGAAATACTGTATGATATTCATTTTAAATTTTAAGCATTTAAAGCGATGTTTCCATCTATAGTTAACACATCTATGCTTCCTGAGCGCTGCCCCGATAGGTCACGCTGCTCGTGTCCCACATAAGGAGGCCGCTTATTGGTCCGCGTTAGAGTGACGTCAAAGAATTCCTCTCACGTTTTTGCGGCGTGTATGTAAAGCGCTTTGTGGATAACTTTGAATGATTTTCAACATTGAATACGGTTTAGTATGATTTTAAAATGCGATCCGGTCGTTCACGTGCCATTTATGTCGACTAACGATGCTGTAACAACCGAATTTTCGATGATTTCCTCACCCCGCCTTATTTCCTCATTCACGCTCTGATTGGACACGTCCCTAGACTCCCGGATAATCACGGGCGCGACCCTGTAGGGCGCCATTTTGGATCTGAGGGCGCGGTTTCAGTACACCACAGGAAAATACCGTTGAACAGCAGGAAACTGTCGCCGGTTCTAATGAAGAACTAAAACTATTTTGATGCAATTTTACATTA
The DNA here is from genome assembly GCF_024489055.1 of Chanodichthys erythropterus. Classification (NCBI taxonomy): domain Eukaryota; kingdom Metazoa; phylum Chordata; class Actinopteri; order Cypriniformes; family Xenocyprididae; genus Chanodichthys; species Chanodichthys erythropterus. Next base: position 28,126,412 of record NC_090230.1, read on the forward strand.
TACATAATATACTTTTTCTTCATATTTTTATACAGATGTAATTATAGGATATCATTTTTGAAACGTTTGAAAAGTTAGCTATTTAATAAAACTAATAAAGACTTTGCATCATAGTTTAAATGTTTTCGCAGAACTGAATGCGGTTTTGTGACAAATAAAGTCTATTTAAAATCTACGACTGAGAGACAGTGTTAATTTTCAACATACATTATTTAATTTCTTCAGGCGTTTTCATTTTCGGGTCGATGTTGTTTTTTTCATCTTTTTAAAATTAGTTGTATATTTTATATATTTACTTCAATATTTTGCTGCATTATAAATCCCCTATTTATGCTTGATGATAGTAACACACAAATTATTTATTGATTATTAAATTAAATTCACAGATTATTCAGTGGCTCATTGGTCTTTTAAATATGAGCAACACCATAAATCATTTTTCATATAACTTATTAATGTAAGATATTTTTTTTCTGGGAAGTGTGGTGCTGTTATCATTTAGATTTTAACATAAAACAATTATTTCTTCATTTTTTAGCCATATTTAACTAATGATGAAAATGAAGATTATGAACTGGAATGGGAGAAATTGCAACGCGCAATAAGTCCCGCCTTCTCAATAAGAGCCAATCGCCGATTGGTAAAGTCATCGCGTCACTGCAGCGGCCGTTAGAAGCTCCGGTTCCATTAGAAACAGTCAGGCGCGCGCCTCAGAAATGAGGCAAAAGAGACGCGCATTTAGGACTGCGCATGCGCATTAGCTTGATCCAGCCTGAAAAATGCCGTTTTTTTGTCATGATTCGAGCGTTTGGAAACAAAATTTATAAGACAGTTGTTGTCAGATTTCATTGGTGATTTCAAATATGAAGTTTAATCGAAAGCTTGGCAAACAACTTTAGAGAATTTGATGTTTCCTCATTCAAAGAGATAGGAGCTGCACTTGAATGCCCGAGAGGCGTTTCAAATAGTGACTGGTTTAGTTTAGAGTGCTCCGGTGTTTTTGTTCAGGCGCTCTGCGAGGCGCTTTGTTTTGGGGTCCTTCCTCGCAGCTCCGCGCCAGTCGCGCTGCACTCGCTCATCGGGAATGTTGTAATATTTTCAGTTCCTGCAGATTTTTCGCTCATATTTTAATTTCGCTGCTCACTGATCATCGGGTTTGTGTTTGTGAAGCAGCAGAGATGAATCTGGAGCTGCTCGGTGAGATCTGAGTCTGTTAGCTCAGCGCTAACTCCCGCTAGCGTGTCTTAATGTTTATAAACACTCAATGGAAACTTTTAAGTTACTTAATGATTATTATTGTTATTGCTGTGATTATGATAAACTCGATCTGCCGGGACTCATATAATGATGTTATTATGAATCTTTCAGTTCTTCTAATGAGCTGTCAGATTAATAAACATTCAGAAGTTTGATTGTGTAAATTAATTCCTGTAAAATAACATTGTTGTTTTATTTTCAACAGAGTCGTTCGGGCAGAATTATCCAGAGGTACATTTATATATATATACTGCAACTATATACGACAAAGTATGTGAACCCCTTGCAGAATCTGTGAAAATGTGAATAATTTTAACAAAATAAGAGAGATCATACAAAATGCATGTTATTTTTTGTTTAGTACTGTCCTGAGTAAGATATTTTACATAAAAGATGTTTGCATTTAGTTCACAAGACAAAACAGTAGCTGAATTTATTAAAATAACCCCTTTCATAAGTGTGTGAAGCATTGATTCTCAATACTGTGTGTGGTTACCTGATGATCCACGACTGTTTTGTGTTTTGTGATGGTTGTTCATGAGTCTCTTGTTTGTCCTGAGCAGTTAAACTGAGCTCTGTTCTTCAGAAAAATCCTCCAGCTCCTGCAGATTCTTCAGTTTTCAAGCATTTTTGCATGTTTGAACCCTTTCCAGCAGTGACTGAATGATTTTGAGATCCGTGTTTTCACACTGAGGACAACTGAGGGGGACTCAAACTCAACTATTAATTTAGCAAATTCAGCTGTTGTTTTTTGTCTTATGGATTATATGTAAACATCTTTTATGAAAAATATCTTACTCAGGACAGTACTAAACAAAAAATAACATGCATTTTGTATGATCTCCTTTATTATGTTAAAATTATTCACATTTTCACAGATTCTGCAAGTGGTTCACATACTTTTTTTTTGCAACTGTATATGTGTGTGTGTAATTAACGTGTGTGTGTGTTCAGGAGGCCGATGGCACTCTGGACTGCATCAGTATGGCTCTGACCTGCACGTTTAATCGGTGGGGGACGCTCCTCGCCGTCGGCTGCAATGATGGACGCATCGTCATCTGGGACTTTCTGACGCGAGGAATCGCCAAAATCATCAGCGCACACATACACCCCGTCTGCTCACTCAGGTACACACACACACACACACACACACACACTCCTGTGGTTCATCAGTAGGGCAGGGTATTGACACAGTTTTCACGATTCAGTTTCGATTACTTTGGATGTAGTATTTCACAGCTGTGATTCGATTAGATTACTATTAACATACCTTCAGATGTTCATGTTTATTTCGCTGTAACTGGTATTAAAGCGGAGGAGAGGATGATCACATGCTTCTCTTTAACTGAGGCGCTAAAGCGATCCGTCACGCCACATTAAACAGTATTTATTTTTTGAATCTCATAATAAGATGGACGTCATTTGAAATCTGAGACTTTGCTTCATATCAAAAGTAACAAAGATTATTGTGATTTATTGGATGGGAGGAGCTACATATTCTGCTCATTCATCAACTGAAAACAGACAAGACTAATCGATTCTTGGGATTTAAGAACTGATATCGGTTCGTAAAAATGAGAATCGATTAAAATGGAGAAATCAATATTGTTTACCCAGCCCTAATCATCAGTGTTTGTTCTCCTTCAGCTGGAGCAGAGACGGACACAAGCTGGTCAGCGCCTCCACAGACAACATCGTCTCTCAGTGGGACGTCCTGACGGGAGACTGTGACCAGCGCTTCCGCTTCCCGTCGCCCATCCTCAAGCTGCAGTACCACCCCAGAGACATGTGAGTGTCCTCATTTCCTGTGGCGCGTCTTGGACTTCCTGTGAGTGAGCGTGTGTCGCTGTGTTTCAGGGACAAGGTGCTGGTGTGTCCCATGAAGTCCGCGCCCGTCCTGCTCACGCTGTCCGACTCCAAACACGTGGTGCTGCCCGTCGACGACGACTCGGATCTGAACGTGGTGGCGGCGTTCGACCGGCGCGGAGAATACATCTACACCGGGAACGCCAAGGGAAAGGTCAGAGGTCGCGGCGTGAGTGTGTGTGAGGTCACGTGTGTTGATGAACGAGAGCTTGACGTGTTCGTCTGTCGCAGATCCTGGTGCTCAACACCGACACGCAGGACCTGGTGGCCTCGTTCAGAGTGACGACGGGAACCAGCAACACCACCGCCATCAAATCCATCGAGTTCGCACGCAAGGGCAGGTCAGAGGTCAACACTGATCAACAGCTCTTGGCGTTAGGAAACCAGCAGTAGTTTATTATAATAATCATTATTATAGAACATTAATAACATTATAATAATCAGTGATGCCAAAATATTCATTTATTTATTTAAAAAGACAATATAAAAATGCTAAACTATTATTTTTATTATTGTTATAGTTTATTATAATATTATTGTTACTTTTTTTAGAAGTTTCATTAAATATAATTATGCTAAAAAATTGTGCTAAACTTTTATATTTCCATTTGTATATAATAATATATTTTTTGTAGTTGTTATTTGTATAAATCTCATCAAAATAAATATTACAATTAATAATAATAAACGATGATGTCAAACTATTTATTTATTTATTTATTATAATAAGACATAACAAGATAATATTAAAAAAAAATACAAAAAATGATGCCAGACTATTATTCTTGTATTTTTCAGATAAAGAAAGAAATACTAATAATCAATTATGCCAATCAATTTATTTATTTGTATTATTATTCCATTTAATCATAATATAAACATGAATATTTATATTCTTATTTTTGTATTTGTTATTTGTATGTCTCAAAAAATACATGGGAGATTTAAAAAATTACTAATAAATTATGCTGCCAAACTATTTATTTTTTTTATTTTCTTATTTAGTAATAATGCTATTATAATTTTTTGTTTTATTATTTTTAATCTTATTGAAATACATAATATAATATTAGAAAAAAAAACAATGATGCCAAACTATTTATTTATTTATATTTTTAAATATTATTATTATTATTATTATTATTATTATTATTATTATATCATATAAATCTAATTGAAATGCTTATTTAATAAATAAATAATAATTTATATTAAAAAAAATCTAATTTATGATTTCGGCACAGTTGCACCACCTTGACTTAATTTTTGTTATTTAATTACAATATTTTTATATTTTAAGTCTCTTTAAGTTTATAAATTATATAAACAAAAAAGCCAATCTATTTATTGACTTGTATTATTATTATTATTATTTGTAATTGTTATTTGTATAACTCTCATTAAAATACATATTAATTAATTAATGTATTCATAAGAATTCATAATAAACAGTGATGCTAAACTAATTATTTTTTAACTAGTAATATTTAAATTTAAGTTTTATTATTTTTAATCTCATTAAAATACATGAGATGATATAAACATTGATGCCAAACTAACTTATAATATTATTATTATGTTAAATAAATCTAATTAAAGTGCTGATTAAATAAATAAACAAACAAATAATATTTTTTCTTTTGATCTCAGTGCAGTTGCAGCACCTTTACTTTTTTTTTTTTTATATTTATTTAATTACAATATGTTTATATTATAAAACTCATTAAAGGCTGATTGTTTTGAAAGAATAAATTATTAAATAAACACAAATATTTTATATTGTTTATGATCTCTGCACGGTTGCACCACCGTGACTTTATTTTTATTTTTCATATCATAGTGTTTTTGTCACATTATGAATGTATTTTGCATAAATTTGCATACCCAGTCATAGATAATGAGCCTGATGTCATTGTGTCCTCGTCCCGCAGCTGTTTCCTCATCAACACGGCCGACCGGATCATCCGCGTGTACGACGGCCGGGAGATCCTGACCTGCGGCAGAGACGGCGAGCCGGAGCCCATGCAGAAGCTGCAGGACCTGGTGAACAGGTGACGGCCGGGATGGGACGCGTCTGGTTCAGCGCACGTGTGTGTGTGTGTGTGTGTGTGTGTGTGTGCTGACATCTCTCTCCGCCCCGCAGGACGCCGTGGAAGCGCTGCTGCTTCTCGGGCGACGGAGAGTACATCGTGGCGGGATCGGCGCGGCAGCACGCGCTCTACATCTGGGAGAAGAGCATCGGGAACCTGGTGAAGATCCTGCACGGGACGCGAGGGGAGCTGCTGCTGGACGTGGCGGTGAGACGGCAGCTCAAACAGATCACAGCGCGTGAAGACGCTTCCCACTGAACACTGAGTGTGTGTGTGTGTGTGTGTGTGTGTTTACAGTGGCATCCCGTGCGGCCCATCATCGCCTCCATCTCCAGCGGTGTGGTGTCCATATGGGCTCAGAACCAAGTGGTGAGGAAACCATACTGACCGATATAAAGACCATAGATGCCCGCTTTTAGTTCTTTTAAATATGATTTGCTAAATTTTGCAGTTTTTAAAAATATGCAGTTTTAAAGATGTTTTTTTTTTCTTCATATTGTTTAATCTGGTTTATTGACGTTTGCAAAATACACTTTAAATATAATTTGCTAAGATTTGCATTTTTAAAAATATTATCATAAAGTTTTAAATGTGTTAAATAATTTGTTAAATTTTTTTAATATTAAAGTTTTAAATGTTTTTGTAGGTTTTTTTTAGTTCGTAAAATATATTTTAAATATAATTCGCTGAATTTCACATTATTTTTTTAAAGTTATCATACAGTTTAATATGCGTTTTTGTTCTTTTTTTTTATTATTTTAGCGTTTTTATTTGTTCATATTGATTACTCCAGTTTATTTGAACTTTCGCAAAATAAATTTTATATAATTCCCTAAATTTCACATTATTTTAAATATTATCAAAATTCCAAATGTTTTTGTTTGTTTTTTGGTTTTGATATCGGCAAAATATATATTTTAAATATAATTAACTGAATTTCGCATTAATTTTTAAATTATCATAGTTTAATATGCGTTTTTTTTTTCTTTTTTTTATTATTTTAGTGTTTTTATTTGTTCATATTGATTAGTCCAGTTTATTTGAACTTACGCAAAATAAATTTTAAATATAATTCACTGAATTTCACATTATTTTAAATATGATCAAAGTTTCAAATGTTATATTGTTTTTTGGTTTTGATATCCGCAAAATATATATTTTAAATATAATTCACTAATTCAACTTCAAATGTGTTTTTGTTGTTCGTTTTTTAGTTTTGGCATTTTTATTTGTTCATATTGATTAATTCAGTTTATTTTGACATCCTCAATATATATTTTAAATATAATTAGCTAAATTTTGCATTGTTTTTAATGTTACCTTTTTGAATGTGTTTTTGTTGCTATATGTGACATCATGCTATTTAATATAAATATAGTAAATAACACATGCATAAAACAATTGCTGCAATTTCATTTAGATTTATTTTACATATTTATTAAATTAGAAAGGATTATTTAGAAAAAAAAAATTATATATATATATATATATATATATATTTTTTTTTTTTTTTTTTTTTTTTTACTTTTATTTTGACAGCACCTGAGTGCAAATGCCAAATGCACATGATTAATAAAGAGTTGGCTGTCAAAATAAAAGTCCTGCTACTGACAAAAAAATAAAAAAACATTATCGGCTGCTGCTGATAAATAAGCGATCTAAACTCGCTGCCTATGTAGACGGCAGGTAGTTGACTGTGTCTGTGTCTGTGTTTGTGCAGGAGAACTGGAGCGCGTTTGCGCCGGACTTTAAAGAGCTGGACGAGAACGTGGAGTATGAGGAGAGAGAGTCTGAGTTTGACATCGAGGACGAGGACAAGAGTGAACCGGAACAGACAGGTAAACACACACTCACACACATATGAACACACACACTGATGAAGATGATCCTGACTGTGTGTGTGGATCAGGAGCCGACGCTGCGGAGGATGAGGAGGTGGACGTCACGTCGGTCGACCCCATCCAGGCTTTCTGCAGCAGGTCAGAGACGCTAAACACCATAAACCACATCACTGAAATTTCATTCTAAATTAAATTAATTTCCACAGTGAGCGACACAACATTTAGCCGCTTGTTTGCTTTTTCTTTCATATCAAGCTCCGCCTACAGTGAATCTCATTAGTCTTAATCCTGCCCACACAGCTGTATATTAAACATCACATTTTTAATATTATGTTATTGGTATTACTACGAAAATTAGTTTTGAATGTAAAAATAAAATGTGAGTCTTTCACATTATTTTTAATATTGTACAGTTTTTATTCATTTTTTTGTTGTTGTTGTTTTCTTTTGTTTGTTTATATGGTTTAATCCACCTTACTTTGACATTCGCAAAATACATTTTAAATTTCATCCAATAATTTCACATAATTTTTAATATTATACGGTTTCAGATGCGTGTTTGTTTTTAGATTTCAGCGTTTTTGTTTGTTCATATTATTTAATCCTGTTTATTTTGACATTCGCAATATACTTTTTAAATATTATTTGCATTTTTTTTATATTATCATAAGGTTTCAAATGTGTTTTTGTTGACTTGTTTTTAGTTTTGACATTTTGTTTCATATTGTTTAATCGAGTTTATTTTCAAATTCGCAAAATACTTTTTAAATATAATTCGCAAAATTTAATGTTATTTTGAATATTATCATAGTTTCAAATGTTTTTGTTTGTTTTTACTTTTTGACATTTTTGTTCGTTCGTATTGTTTAATCTAGTTTATTTTAACATTCGCAAAATACTTTTTAAATAATGCACAAAACTACATTATTTTTAATATAGTTTCAAAAGTTTTTTTTTACTTTTTGACGTTTTTGTTTGTTCATATTGTTTAATCCTGTTTTTTTTGACATTCGCAATATACTTTTTAAATATAATTTGCTATTTGTTTTAATTTTTTTTATATTATCATAAAGTTTCAAATGTGTTTTTGTTGATTATTTTTTAGTTTTGAGATTTTTATTATTTTATTATTTTTATTTTAACATTCGCAAAATACTTTTTAAATATAATTCACAAAATTGTACATTATTTTTAATATAAAGTTTCAAATGATTTGGTTTGTTTTTTACTTTTTGACGTTTTTGTTTGTTCATATTCTCTAGTTTATTTTAACATTTGCAAAATACGTTTTTAAAATAATTTACAAAATTGCACGTTATTTTTAATATTATCATAAAGTTTCATGTGTTTTTGTTCTTTTTTTTTTTTTTTGACAAATTTTTTTTGTTCATATTGTTTAATCAAGTTTATTTCGACATTCGCAAAATAAATTTAAAATGTAATTCGTTAAATTTGTGTTGCAATACAGTTTTTGACAAAAAGCGTTACCTGTTCTATTTAATTTGCGAGTCACGAGTTAGTGGTTAACCTCAGCGGGTCGCGTCTGGTTAAGGCGGGCGGTTTATAACGGCGCGTGTGTTCGCAGTGACGAGGAGCTGGAAGACTATAAAGCACTGCTGTATCTGCCCATCGCTCCGGAGGTCGAGGACCCCGAGGAGAACCCGTTCGGCCCTCCTCCTGACACCGCGGGTCAGAACGCCACGGCCGACGACGGCTCCGCGCACAGCGGCCCCGGGGACAAAAAACAACGGCAGCCCTCAGCAGATGGAGGGCCGCCCAAGAAGAAGATCCGCACCACCACCATCGAGCTGCAGGGCGTCCCGAGCGACGGTGAGCGCCGATCCTCTGCTTCTGCTCGCGACGAGTTGACGCGTCTGACCTCTCTGTCTGTGTTTCTCTCAGAGGTTCATCCATTACTGGGCGTGAAGGGCGACAGTAAGTCGAAGAAGAAGGCGGCGGGGCGACCCAAGGGATCTAAAGGTAAAGACAAAGACTCTCCGTTCAGATCCAAAGTCTGCCGGGACAGAGCAGAGGGGCTGGGGACGCCAGGTAAGACCCCCGCTGCGACCTTTGACCCATGGGTGCGGTGCGGCTTGAGCTCAGCTGTGATTGGCCGCGTCTACTTCCTGCTTGCCTTCCTGTCCTTGCTGCTCTGACCCCTGTGCTGCCAACACAATAACGCATGTGTGTGCGATCGAATGCTTCAGGTCTATTCCCACTGTGACAGACCCAATCATTCCCATGATGCAACATTGTGTTGATGTACTGAAACTCGCCTAATGATTCATCCAAACTAGATGCTAAACAAAAAACAGACTGTTACTGGTAACGTTGTTTCTGTCACTAGAGAGTTTGCTTTGAATGTGAATCTTTAACGGTCAAAGATTCAGATTTGAAAGTGAATCTTTAGGAGACGAGCGAATCATTTGTTCAAATACAATCATGAGTCTTTTTGAAAGAATCAGTTCAAAAGAGTCATACTATATACTAAAGAGTATATACTGTTATTGTATTTACTATTTACTATTTTCTATTTCGTTTATAAGTTTTAATCATTTTAGTACTTCAACTCAAACTTAGAAATGTTAGCAACTAAGCAAAATTTTTCATGTAATATTTATATTTTATTTCAGTGTTTTTAATTGCCGAAAATTATGTTTACGTTTTAGTTAACAATAACAATGCTATGCAGCTTTTTTTATAGCATGTTCCGATTGTTCGCATCTTGTATTTGAGCACATGAACGATTCGCTTGTGATAATAATATATGAAAAAGGTAAAAAATGAGCTTCAGTTTTGTCGCAGATTTGCATTGCTTTGTCGCTTCGCTCGCTGACCTGAAGGATTTAACAATGCGTTTTTATTTATACAAATGTTAATTTTACATTTTGAGCTGTTAAATTTAACGAATGCGGTTCTTTCAGGAAATCTTGTTTCGGCGGTGTACAAGCAGCATGAGGTGCAGGGTTTGGACTGAAACTGCAGGACACCAGCGCCCCCTGTCTGTGTGGATGAATGAGGCCGCTCTTTTATATGAACTCTACGGACTGTATTTGTGTTGCATTATTACAGAAGGAGTTTACAACTCAACAATGCCACATTTTGAAGCCTGTCTGCTTCGTTTCCTTGCATAGAGAGTGATAGGAAGAGGGAAGTATGTATTTTTATTTAGAGTAGATTGATCTGTCTCTGTGTATAAGCACTAGTTGGGTCATATATTTGTTTTGTTTTTTTCCTCTGACTGGTCATGTTTTTTTTATACATATTAAACCAGTTTGTTTTTTGAGACTGTGGTTTCTGTAATGTATTTTGATACAAATGTTTTCAGAGGGATCAAGAACATCTCTGGAATAAATCAATCTTGTACGGATTTCTAAAGATCATGAGGTGAAAAGCGGACTCCATTTTGTTGTTCTGCACTAACAGCGTCCATCCAGCAGGTGGCGTCCGTGATGTGTGAATGAAAGACGAGGAGAAAGAAAGATATTTTTCTGTTATTCGGTTCCATTTTGTGCTTTTCTACTGTTGGATTCCATTTTGTGTTTCTGTATTTTATTCTTAAATATCTTAAGTGTTCAATATTAAAAAATCTGAACAAATGAACATCTAAGAAACGAACTTTACCACTGAAGAAAAATCATCTTCGTCATCTTACTGGTAATCACTGTTCAGATTCCTATTGAAACGCAAAAACATCATTATTGCATTTGGTAATTGTGTAGAAATTGGGATAAATATGAATTAAGATAATACTTGTCAATTAGGGAAACAGAAAAAATATAATAGCTAATGCAATGGTCAAGTTACCTGACAATATCAAAAAGTTTGTCTTCAATATTTCATTCAGAGAATGTAATGTCAGTTTCTGAATTTTTGCTTCATGACCGATTTCATTTATGAACTTTAATAAGGACCAAAAAACACTTTAAGTAGCTAATTAAAATCTCATCTTTATTACAACCACATGTACATCATATTCCAAGAAAATTATTTCTAAAAGTGGAAACGAGCAAAATCCAATGAGAGGCAGAGATCTGTTAATAGCGCATGTCCCATCCGTTCAAATCCATTATTCACAGCGTTTGACTCACGGTGAAAATGACGTGATTTCACCTCAGAAACGAGGGCGAGAGAGCGAGATGTGTCGCAGAGAGTCACAGTTGTGAGGAAAAAATTGTAAACACTCGAGTGCTAGTGCACCAAAAATAGTGCAGGTGGGAAATATCCTGATTTTCTGCTCAAAATAAAGATCCGCAAACATCCCACGTTGACAGGTGACTCCGAAAATACTTTGCATCTTCTACTTTGGAAAATAATTAGGTCTCATTCATGAAACGGGAGCAGAACGAATTTGTGTAAAGGCCCGTTCACACTCAGAACGATAACTATAACGATATTACTTTACTATCCATGGCACGATATCTTTCTGTTTATTATAAGCGAGCGCTGCATCAGGGTTGCCAGGTTTTCACAACAAAACCTGCCCAATTGCTACTCAAAACTAGCCCGTTTCAGGGGGTCCCGCAGTAAAAATCGAGTTCTGGGGGGTAAAATTAGCTTTTAGGCGGGTTCCTCCTGGTAAAATGTGCTAAATATAGCTTCAACCTGCGGCATCAGTGTTAAACTAGCCCAATTCCCTGCGGAATGGCAACACTGAGCTACATGTTTTAAGCAGGATGGATTCTTATTGGCTGTTAATGTTTTTATCGTCCATCAGCTAGGAAAAAATTTTTTTGAAAGTGATTCCATTCCTCTGTGCCATAGATGTGGTTATTTTAAAGTTAGAACAATTCTTTATCAATAGTTATAGTTATCATCAGGGTTGCCAGGTTTTCACAACAATCCTTAAAAATACGCTTTTGGGATCCCCCTAGTAAAATTCGCATTCCAAGGGCTAAACCATGTTATTTCGCTTCAACCCGTGGACATGAAAAACAACCTGTGGCAACAGTGTTAAAAGTAGCCCAATTCCCGCGGACTTGGCAACACTGGCTATCCTGATGTGAATAGCCTTTAATAATTCAGAAAATAATACATTAATTGTTGCATTTGTGTATATTTACCGCAATTTGTGCTAAATTAATTCTACTCGTTTTTCATGATGCCCATTGTAAAGTTCAAACCCCCTGGTTTGCAGAAAGGTGCGCTGAAAATATATAATAATTCTGCACGTTAGAATAAAACGAACAGTTCAGTGCTCCGTCTTTCTCACCAAATTGTTGTACTGCTGTTGACACCACTTATAATTCTTGAGTCTTTATAAAAGTTCTTTTTGTGACATCAATTGTGAAGAGCACAAGAAAAATAGCTTTAAAAATACTCTACAGAACTACAGTTATAGTGCAAGAACCCGCACACACACTCATGTTCCCGCAGCCTGATCTCCAGCATAACCCTGAACACCCAATCATCGGCCCTGACTGCGTATCTGACTCACGATCCGTCGCTAGATTATCCAATGTTATTCCCAGAGAATCAGATTCACGATTGAAAGGTGGGGCTGTGCTAACGCAACAAATTCAGTTAGCTAGCGGAAGACGGTCGGAGAGGGAATTTTCAATTTTGTGCAAAAGATACGCAATCTGGATGTTGTTTATAGGCTATAGTTGCGAATAATCTGAAATAAATTAAATCTCATGTTTAGCACCACCTTAAATTGATCCGTAACGTAAACTTTTCTTGGCACCAAATGAAGTTCAGTTTGTCTGGCGTCGGTATCTATGTTGTATTGCTTCATGCGGTCACATCAAACTGCAGTGATTTCGCTCCATAATAAAACATCTCTTTACAACACAATGCAAAACAAGATACTGGAAATATAACATTTAAAAATCAATTTACTACGGTGTCTGGAAACGTCTGTATCTACAGTAAACCTCAATTTCTGGAGGTAGCTTTGTGTAGTGCGGGCGGTCCAACACACACAAACACGCACACACACACACGCACGCATCAATCTGAACACACACTCAGTGGGTGTCGCTATACAGTTGTGACGGTGAGCAACGACGTGGGCAGCTGCAAGGCGTCTTCGCTGGAGCTCAGGCGCGTTCCGTGCGTCAGGAGTTCCTCTACGGTGGTCCAGTCATCCAGCAGCTTCCGGTTCCTCAGACGACTTAGTTTCCTCTGGCTCAGCTCGAGGACCGTATTATAAGTGTCTACGTTGGCTCCTCCCATGACCCCGCCGCCATGCACCAATCCCGTCACAGCCACGCCACCTCTGGCCTGCTGCTGTCGCTGTCTCTGCATCATGTGTTCGCGTCGCTCAGTGCGGCTCCAGTAGCGACCCATGCGGACCTCGCTGTGACTCTCCTCGTCCGTGCTCATGCCGCTACGCTCGTCCGCCAGCCGGGACGCTCTATCCCGCAGCATCTGGTTTCGCATGGCCCGCAAGTTCCCGCTGGGCGTTTTCCTAGTGGCCGCAGTGGGCATGTGGCCCTCTAAGGTGCTGTAGAGTCCGCCTCCTCCACCTGAGCCTCCGCGGTTGGCTGGTTTCGGCCAGGTGTCATTGGCGTCCTGACTGGGCGTGTGACTTAGGGTGTGGAAGCGCCCGTCCCTGTGCTGGCTGGACGGCTGCTCCATCACAAATCTCTGGGGTTTGGTGGATGCTCGGATCCTACTGTTGTCATGAAGATCTGGAGGCATATAGCAGCGCTCATCAACTGGAGAGACCAGGGATGGTTGACTCATCGCATGCATAGCGTGTGCAGTCTGTGTAGGAAACGCAGAGTGTGCGGAAGGGTGTGCTGGGTGACTGACGGCATGCATCAGTGCCAAGTCTGGCTCCTCGAGGAGATTTGTAGGCAGGTCGGCTCTGTGGCTGCAGGGATGCAACGTGGCGCTGCAATAGTTGGGCGAAGCCGGGTGACTCGCCCGTCTGCGGTACTCCATGGGCGTGGGACGGTGATGCAGCGTTCGGCTCCTCCTCAGCATTCCTGCAGAACTCGGATGAGGCGGTGGCCGCCGCTGTCCAGAGGGGGTACTGCATGTGGAGTGCACCGCGGGATTGAACAGCGAGCCGCTGCTGGAGCTGTGTCTGTTCAAACACGGCCGCTCCGCCTTGCGGTACTGCACGGACGAAACCCGGGACAATCCTCGCGACCCCGGGACGGGCAAGCAAACGTTTTGAGGCTGGACCGTCAGCGTTTCCGGGATGGCCTCTAGAGGGTGTTTTATCTGGCTGTCCCGCCGCTCGCGGGAACACGGCTCCCCCTGGTGGTGCATGCGAGCGTTGTAATGCCGCATGCGTTTCTCAAGTAGACGCTGGAAGCGCAGGAACTCGCCGGTGCTGACGCTGTAAAAACCAGAGTCGCTCAATTCTGAAGAGATGAAGGACTCCGACGATGGCGACCCTCCGCCTCCGTGGCCGTGGCACTCCTCGAGCCCCTCCTCCGTCTCCACCCCCGACAGCTCCCCCTGGTGGAAACTACCGTCCGTCCAGCCGAGTCCACTGTCCAGCTCATGGTGAAGAGGCAGGTAACCCAGGGGTTTCTCCATCATGTAGTCATCATCATCAGTCTGTCACAAACACACATATTATGACATTAGAGCGATTAGCAACTCAAGGTGATGCATTACAGTGATTTTACCATTTTAATAAAATTCTCCTCCTAGGGCTTTCAGGCTACAACCACCAAAATCAGCGCAGACCTTTGAAAAGACCCATAGACTTTCATTGAGGGGGTCAAAATGTTTATAGAATATCTAGAGTATTAAAGCTTCATCCACCAAGAAACTATCACTAACAAAGCCTAGCAACTAGTTTAAGACATGCTACGAACATGCTAATTCATGCTAACAACATGCTAATTTATGCTAACAAAGTTATAAATCATGTTAACAATGTGGTAAAACATGCTAGCAACATGTTAATTCAAGATTGCAATGTGTTAAAACATGTTAGCAACATGTTAATTTGTGTTAGCAACCAAAACATGTTAACAACATTATTATTCATGTTAACAATGTTTTAAAACCTGATAATTCATGCTAGCAAAGTGATAAATCATGTTAAAACATGTTAGCAACATGTTAATTTGTGTTAGCAACGTCTTAAAACATGCTAGCAAAACATGCTAATTCATGTTAGCAACATGTTATTTATTGCTAACAATGTGCTAAAACATGTTCATGCTAGCAATGTCTTTCTTTCTCTTTCCACTTCACTAAATGTAAAACTCTCAAACTTTCATACGGCCTTTTCAAGCCAACATAAAATTTGTTTCTATGAACTTTACTTTCCAGTTTATACTTTATACTAGCATCCTGCAATGCTGAAAAATTCCCTTTAATGTTTTACAAAAGAGCTGCAATACAATAAACAACAAATGTTTGACGAATAATTAAATTATTATTCATGATTTAAAAAAAAAAAACAAGATTTAAAATAACAGTAGTCTGGGTGGTTGCTAGGTGTTTCAATAATGTTTTAATCCACGTTTGGTCATATTGGTTATTTAACAGCAAGCTCGTTTGTGGCTCACCCAATATTTCAGCTTATGAGCTGATAAAGTTTATGGAGAATGATGTACCTTTAAAGAAATGTGCAACATTTCTTTTCAATGCGAGTTGATGATTTGTGGTGACATGAGCGACCGTTTTAACTATATGCAAATTCACAGAGACAGCCAATAGCAGCACAGATAGTCGAGTAGAAACGCCTACTATCAAGCCACAATGCAGATAAAATCACTGCCAGTGTGAACGCTTTACATTTAAATTCAACATGAACTCCATTGATTGAGCGGCCCTCTATCAGAGCTCAAGAGTCACTCTGGTGGCTCGCCATATTTATGATCGCTGGTTGCCTGGTAACACATAACTTACATAATATGTGACTCCTCGCCTCTCGGGCTGTGACGGATGAAGAGAATCGCACGAGAACCAGAACAACAATAACACGCACGTTCTAGAACCATGGTTCTGGATTCATTACAGATTTGGATTATATTGCATTTGCATTTTGCATCACAGTCCCAATGTGAACACTGAATACTGAATAATTCAGCGGTTCTTCGTCAATTATTCCTTCAGTCCATGCTCCTGTGACTCTCACCTGACTCTGGAAACTTCTGGGCTCCTCTAAGTTGGTTTTGCAGCAGCCGATCAGACAGTTCTGTCCCTGAGACACGCCGCTGGAGAACTCCGTCTCCTGAAACAGCACGACATTCGCCATTAAACCACGCTTCAGTCCAGAAATAAGATTGTTACAGTCATTCCAAAGCATTTCTGCTCTTGTGAGATGAACATCCCAGCATCTCTGATGCTTCCTGATGAATTATTAGCATAATGAGGCTGTGATGTGGAAGAGTGATTATTTTACACGACTGAACAGTCTGTCTGTCTGGATTTCCTTTCTGTCTCTCCTTAAAGGATGTTTCCTCCTGTGCACCGTACACGTGAAATGTGTGTGTGTGTGTGTGTGTGTGTGTGTATTCCCAAGCGTAGCTAAATGCATGAATAATTCCAGAGCATAAGAGAGCAGCTCCATTTTGAAAAACGCGTTTGTTTGGAGAACAGCACACACACACACACACAATTTAACACACACAAGAAGCATGAAACAACTGCTTTTAAACACTCTGTTAAGCTTGGCATTGCGGAACAATCAGGATTTGGAAAGAAATACTTGCTATTCATCCTAAATTATTGTTTGCATGACCTTTAAAATGTGGCACATATCAGACACTTGTCAAATAAAGGGTAAATCAATAACTATACACATCTCCTCATGAATATTAACATCTGATAATCTGATTATGTTAATAGCTTACATTGTAGGACAGGCGTTCTCTGTGCTCCAGGTCTCTAGGTGTGTTTGGCAGGTACTCGTACCTGCCTCCATCTCTGCGGTTCACAGGCAGGGTCATGTGATTGTAGTACGTCCTGAGAAGGCAACAACAAAACACAAACACTTGAATATATCTGTATGAATGCTGATAAACAAGCCACGCCCCCTCCCTCCAGCTATTGGACACACCCCCTTCATCTAAGATGCTGTTATTGTGTATATAAAGAGCTTCTCTGACCTCATTCTGATATAGAGACCAACAGAAGCATAAAGATGCCTACAAAGAGTATGGCGGTTATATGAATACATAAATAGTAATAAGTAATGGGTAGTTTAGAATTATAGTAATAGTGATGCCTGTCCTAATACACACCACTAAATATAACATATGATATATAATACCTGCCGCATTTCAAAACGTTTTTCAACATTTTTTTTTTTAGACAAAATAAGAGTTTCCTCCCTGGCCACCAAATTGCGACTAATGTTAAATATTTACAACAATAATTTTAAAATCAAATAAACTTTGAAAATCAGGAATAAAAAAATGTGCGAGTCGATCTTATTAACGTAAATACAGTAGTGATGTCCGATTCGCGTGTAAATGACTCCTGTGAACCAGTGCTCAAAAAGATTCGTGTCGTGATTCGTGAATCGTGAAAACAAAAAACAAACAAACCTCGAACTCGTTATGAATCGTGATTCGTGAGTCTTGTGTAGGTTCTTTTAATAAGTCAGTCAAAAATATTTAAAAAACAACCTCGAACTCGTTGGGAAATATTAGACTAATTAATTATTAACATAATTTACTGGCTCTCTCTTTTCTCTATTCAGAGATGATCTAGACAGGTATATCGAAACTATCCAATGCTCTTTTGAATGCTATGAAAACTGTTTCTCTTTATGTATCCTTTTTGTCCTCTTAAGGCTAACATAGCTGTTGTTTTATTACCCTGGCAACTTATCTGTGTTTGTGTATTTTTCTTTTTTGTGTGTTTTACATGTAACGTTATCTGACTTAATGCTCTGATGTTTTGTACTGTTTATAAAAAAAAAAACCTTATGAATCGTGATTCGCGACTCTTGTGAACAGGTTCTTTTGAATAAGTCAGTCAAAAAGATCCACGAAACAACCTGACGCCCTTTTTGAATCAGGCTCACTCAATCATCGAATCGTTCAGAGCCGTTAGTTTCCAACCGACTCCCTCACAGAAACTCGCGGCATTTGTCCAATTTGAAAAGAACCGGGAACCGTTACTACGACCAACTTCAGGTTAGTGCGATTTATATTAATCTATTTAATCACTGTTTGTTCGTATTAATAATTAAATACATATCCAAACCATTAAAGGGTTTTTTTTTTTATATAATTTTTTTTTTATAAAAATATTATTGTTTTAGCATCGAGAGGCTAAAGCTTTCTTTGGGAGTAAGCAGAAAACTAGACGACATGTTGGAACGATAATCAACAGGTAACTTTTTCAAACAGTCAGAAATGTTCTACAAAACAATGTGATATTTATATGGGACAAAAACAGTCAGGATTATTATAGTGACAGCATCAAATTGAAACAAACTTGTATAGACTATATATACTTAAATGTCCCTTAATGACCTTAATGTTCTTCTCAATAGAGTACTTCAGGGATGACGCATTTTTGTAGGCAAAACCCGGAAGCGAGTTAGCATTTTAGGACTTCCGGTTAAAGTTTACTAAATCACCTGAAATAAGGCGAAATAAATCGCCTTAACAAAGCCTCTAAATACTTTCACGTTTTGATCTATGACATAAAACCCACCAGTTATAACCCACTTGTGATTTTTTAAACTTTTACTGTGTCTTAAAATCGGTGGTTGCTAACAAATTGCTAAAAGGGACTACTTCCTTTGGCGGGGACTTTAGATGTCATCATTAAAAACGGGACATTTGGACAGCATTTCTCATGAAAAAAGTGGATAAGTATTCATACACAGCGCAGATCATAATCAGTGAGCATGTTTATAAATAAAGATGTTTTCTAAATACAGTTTGAGGAAGTTTGGTGGTGACGACGTTGATCCGCGACCATGGTGTGCTGTAGTCCATTTATAGCCTACTGTTAGCCTTTTATATCTGACCACTTTATTTAGGCTTCAAAATCTATAAATGTTGTGTTAACTTGTAAAGATTATCTTGATAGACAAAACACGTAAGTGTCATAACCCTTTGTTAAACACAGAAGTTATTTCCTGGGATTTTCCAAAAGTCTCTGGGAAAAATGAATAAGCTTTCAGTCGAGGGAACCCGTGCGCCGCTAACTTCCGGGTTGGCCTACAAAAACACATAATCCCTGAGGTACTCTATTGTTGAATTTGGCAACTAAAACGTCATTTGGCTCCTAAATGTTTTATTTTAGGATCTGATGGCTGCCTAATCATGTTTTTAGTCTGAAGCCACTGCATGCTTGATGTTCTTGAAGACTGGAATGGATCGATCAGACGTCTTTTCGCTATATGAACTCAAGAGGTTAAATGGCTTTCCTGTAGCTCAGTGGTTAGAGCATGGCACTAGCAATGCCAAGGTCATGGGTTCGATCCCAGGGATTGCACATACTCAGATATAAATGTATAGTATAATGCAATGTAAGTAGCTTTGGATAAAAGCGTCTGCCAAATGCATAAATGTAAATGTAAACACACATGGAACTTCAAAGGATGAAATACGCTTGCATGCACATTCTCCCGAGTTTACACTTGCATGAGAGCAAAACCTTGCGTGACTGTGCCTTTAGGCCATTTACATGCTAGAGAAGGCTCTGATGGAGCAGATGGGAGCACGTCAGATCAGTGTTGCCAATTGCTTTCAGTTAAAAGTAGCTAAAACTGGTCGCTAAACATCGCTAGATGACGTCATACTGCCGAGTCCACTGATCTATATTGATATAAATGTAGATCAGTGGGCGAGTCACAGAATCTAGATAAGGATTGTCCAAGACGTTGCTAAATTTGTCGCTAGGCTTTTGAAAAAGTCTCAAAAGGGGCGGGGAACTCGCTAAATCTAACGACAAAATCGCTAAATTGGCAGCACTGTGTCAGATGCGTTTTGAGGGGCAGGTCAGTTTGGCATAATTATCGTTATAGTTAATTTGCATAATTATTTTGCATCACAAAGCAATATATTTTCTGTGAACGTGCGAGACTTCTGATTTATTAGCTGCTCTGCACCTTATTTTTAACGCGGACATCAATGTGCGAGGCTTTCAGTTATTTAATCTGTACAAAAACTGATACTTGATACTGAAAACTATTCTCATATTATTTAATATATTATCATAATCTGGTTTGTAGCGCTAATAGTTTTACTGATTACGTTTTTTTACAGCAATGCCTTAGAAGCACCATTTTTGGTTCTTCAAAGAACCTTTCAATGATCCGTTCTTAAAATAACCATTTTTTTCTTAGTGTGAAGAACATTTTAATAATCTAAAGAACCTTTTTCCCTTATAAAGAGCCTTTTGTGGAATGGGAAGATTCTTCATGAAACCATCGTTTGGCTAATGATCGCAATCTAGCACAAAATAAGGTGGATAGATACATAACTAGAAGAATAACATAATGCAGCAAATGGTATAACGAATAATAATGGTAAGAAATACCAGTTTGCAATATCAAGCAGCTTAACGAACTGTTTTTGTACAGCAGAAGCCTTGCGCGTTCAAACAGCCGCGCATGCTACGTTAAAAATAAGTACGCAATCACCCTAAAAACTGGTTCACACAGGACACATTCTTCATTTCAATAAGCAATAAATTTAAATAAATGCAGCTAATTTTTACTTAAAAGGTTAGTTCAGCCAAAAATGAAATTAATGTAATTTATTACTCACCCTCATGCCGTTTCACACCCGTAAGATCTTCATTCATCTTCAGAACGCAAATTAAGTTTAAAATGTTTTTAAAATTAAATTTTTGTTGAAATCCGATGGCTCAGTGAGGCCTCCATAGCCAGCAATGACATTTCCTCTCTCAAGATCCATTAATGCACTAAAAACATATTTAAATCAGTTCATGTGAGTACAGTGGTTCAATATTAATATTATAAAGCCACGAGAATATTTTTGGTGTGCCAAAAAAACAAAATAATGACTTATATAGTGATGGCCGACTTCAAAACACTGCTTCAGGAAGCTTCGGAGCGTTATGAATCAGTGTGTCTTGAGAGAGGAAATGTCATTGCTGGCTATGCAGGCCTCACTGAGCCATCAGATTTCATCAAAAATATCTTAATTTGTGTCTTACGGGTGTTGAACGGCATGAGGGTGAGTAATAATAAATTACATTATTTTCATTTTCGGGTGAACTACCCCTTTAAAAGCGCGAGATTGTGTGTGAACGGCCCCTCGAGTGCATGTCCATGTTTGTCCCGCAGGTGGCAGCGGTGAGGTGTGTCGCACCTGTCCGAGGGAGGCAGACGCGGCATTGTACACGAGTGTGGCCGGAGAGGGTCCCACGGCCGTTCCGTCTGCGTGCTGCAGTCCGTCGTCCGGTTGTACTGCAGGCTCCGCCCCCGGCCCTCGATCTGAAGCGTGATTGGCTGCTCGTAGCTAGCCAGGATACGGAAGGCCTCTTGCTTCGGCAGGTGGGTCAAATCCCGACCGTGAACCTGAACGACAGACAATCAGCAGCCTGATTAATTTTAGTCCTCGTTTGCACGGATCCGGTGCGTTTAGCCGTTTGGCGTACGCTCTATTTAACCTGACTCGGTTTATCACTACTATAGGTTGAGTAAAGCGCAGCTGTGTAAACATATTCCCCCCTCAGCACCACAGCTGCCCACCGACCGGATCCGTACGAAACTGGACTGAACCTCAGGCTCACACACACACATGATGAAAATCATACTGCATCTTCATACCAACACACATCACTGCATGAGTCATGAGAGAGAGGGATGGCACACGTGTGTGTGTGTGGTGTGTGTGTGTTTGAAAAGGCATCATTGTCACTCCAAATCACCATCAGCACACAATCGTGAACATTTACACACACTGGACTCACCCCCATCCCGTCGCCCATCCACGGCCCTGACAGTCGACAGCCCATCACCACGGCAACAGATGAGCAGGATCGTGCGCCAATGCTGTGAATTCAGTCCGAACACAGGATGAAGATGAAGAGGATGAAGGAGCGATGCAGCTACTGCCGGCATACATGAACACACACACATATACGCTCACACACACACACACACACTCGCATGCAGAGCTGCAGTGAGAGAGACGCGCAGCAGAATCGGACGGAGCTGTCTCTCCTCTCTCTCTCTCTCTCTCTCTGAGCGCTCAATCCAGAACGCTGCCTCTCCAGCACTCAGGCCCCGCCCACCTCTGGCACATCCCTGCTGTGATTGGTCAGGGAGCTGCGCCTGTCGGCCGAGAGTGAGAGCCGATTGGCTGGCAGGGGTCAACCCTCGTTTGACGCTCGTCTCCATCATTCGATCAGATTCCAGAGCTGTGAAGACATAAATATGCATTCAATTAATGAGAAGAATTAATTAACTCACTCATCACTAGTTCTAGTATTGAAGTTGCGAATGCGTGTCATCCTCAAATCATGTGTTGTTGTTGTTGAGGAGAGAGAGGTGTGCTGGTACTTCACCATTTTCACCTGCTGGACCATAAAACGCCATGAAAAAACACTCCCTGGCAACCACCAGTTCTGATTCTTGATTTATTCAAAGGACTTTTAGGGCAAACATTAAATGTTAATGGCAGCTCAGATCATTTGTTCTTGGAAAATGTAGTTGAGTTCATATCAGAGTTTCTCAAACTGCACAGATTTGCCTGATTTTCTCAGGAGAAACCTCTGAGAAGCAGACAGGAGACCTCTCTGGCATGTTTTCGTTGGGTTTTTAAGGTCTCCGCTGCTAAACTCACTGGTGGGAGCTCTGGGACGTGAGCGGACCTGACAGCCGTCAGGGAAACACGCCGCAGCAGCGGAACATGCGTGAATCTCTCCTGCGGGCAGCACATGCGGCGAGCAGAGCACACGCCAGAGGAAAGTGCAAATCTGTGTCGAGCCATCAGAAGTTCCAGTAAACCAGAAGAGAGGCATGAATAAATAAACTCGCTGTCCTGAAAGTCGGGGTCTGTGAGCAGCTCGGAGGACAATTATGGTTGGGATGGAGACGTTTGTTGACGAAAGGACGTGACAGAATCATGTCAGCACAAACACTCACGCTGGAACACAAATCAAGTATTTGGGGTCAGGCTGGTTAAAGCGCACTCATAACAGTAACTGTAACAATAACTATATTAGTGTCCACACCAGCGGACGATAACTATATTAGTGTCCACACCAGCGGACGATAACTATAACTATAACTATATTAGTGTCCACACCGGCGGACGATAACTATAACGATAACTATATTAGTGTCCACACCAGCGGACGATAACTATAACGATAACTATATTAGTGTCCACACCAGCGGACGATAACTATAACGATAACTATATTAGTGTCCACACCAGCGGACGATAACTATAACGATAACTATATTAGTGTCCACACCAGCGGACGATAACTATAACGATAACTATATTAGTATCCACACCAGCGGACGATAACTATAACGATAACTATATTAGTGTCCACACCAGCGGACGATAACGATAACTATATTAGTATCCACACCAGCGGACGATAACTATAACGATAACTATATTAGCGTCCACACCAGCGGACGATAACTATAACTATATTAGCGTCCACACCAATGGACGATAACTATAACGATAACTATATTAGTATCCACACCAGCGGACGATAACTATAACGATAACTATATTAGTGTCCACACCAGCGGACGATAACTATAACGATAACTATATTAGTGTCCACACCAGCGGACGATAACTATAACGATAACTATATTAGTGTCCACACCAGCGGACGATAACTATATTAGTGTCCACACCAGCGGACGATAACAATAACGATAACTATATTAGTATCCACACCAGCGGACGATAACTATAACGATAACTATATTAGTGTCCACACCAGCGGACGATAACTATAACGATAACTATATTAGTGTCCACACCAGCGGACGATAACTATAACGATAACTATATTAGTGTCCACACCAGCGGACGATAACTATAACGATAACTATATTAGTGTCCACACCAGCGGACGATAACTATAACGATAACTATATTAGTGTCCACACCAGCGGACGATAACTATAACGATAACTATATTAGTATCCACACCAGCGGACGATAACTATAACGATAACTTTATTAGTGTCCACACCAGCGGACGATAACTATAACGATAACTATATTAGTATCCACACCAGCGGACGATAACTATAACGATAACTATATTAGCGTCCACACCAGCGGACGATAACTATAACTATATTAGCGTCCACACCAATGGACGATAACTATAACGATAACTATATTAGTATCCACACCAGCGGACGATAACTATAACGATAACTATATTAGTGTCCACACCAGCGGACGATAACTATAACGATAACTATATTAGTGTCCACACCAGCGGACGATAACTATAACGATAACTATATTAGTGTCCACACCAGCGGACGATAACTATAACGATAACTATATTAGTATCCACACCAGCGGACGATAACTATAACGATAACTATATTAGTGTCCACACCAGCGGATGATAACTATAACGATAACTATATTAGTATCCACACCAGCGGACGATAACTATAACGATAACTATATTAGTGTCCACACCAGCGGACGATAACTATATTAGTATCCACACCAGCGGACGATAACTATAACGATAACTATATTAGTGTCCACACCAGCGGACGATAACTATAACGATAACTATATTAGTGTCCACACCAGCGGACGATAACTATAACGATAACTATATTAGTGTCCACACCAGCGGACGATAACTATAACGATAACTATATTACTGTCCACACCAGCGGACGATAACTATAACGATAACTATATTAGTGTCCACACCAGCGGACGATAACTATAACGATAACTATATTAGTATCCACACCAGCGGACGATAACTATAACGATAACTTTATTAGTGTCCACACCAGCGGACGATAACTATAACGATAACTATATTAGTATCCACACCAGCGGACGATAACTATAACGATAACTATATTAGCGTCCACACCAGCGGACGATAACTATAACTATATTAGCGTCCACACCAATGGACGATAACTATAACGATAACTATATTAGTATCCACACCAGCGGACGATAACTATAACGATAACTATATTAGTGTCCACACCAGCGGACGATAACTATAACGATAACTATATTAGTGTCCACACCAGCGGACGATAACTATAACGATAACTATATTAGTGTCCACACCAGCGGACGATAACTATAACGATAACTATATTAGTATCCACACCAGCGGACGATAACTATAACGATAACTATATTAGTGTCCACACCAGCGGATGATAACTATAACGATAACTATATTAGTATCCACACCAGCGGACGATAACTATAACGATAACTATATTAGTGTCCACACCAGCGGACGATAACTATATTAGTATCCACACCAGCGGACGATAACTATAACGATAACTATATTAGTGTCCACACCAGCGGACGATAACTATAACGATAACTATATTAGTGTCCACACCAGCGGACGATAACTATAACGATAACTATATTAGTGTCCACACCAGCGGACGATAACTATAACGATAACTATATTACTGTCCACACCAGCGGACGATAACTATAACGATAACTATATTAGTGTCCACACCAGCGGACGATAACTATAACGATAACTATATTAGTATCCACACCAGCGGACGATAACTATAACGATAACTTTATTAGTGTCCACACCAGCGGACGATAACTATAACGATAACTATATTAGTATCCACACCAGCGGACGATAACTATAACGATAACTATATTAGCGTCCACACCAGCGGACGATAACTATAACTATATTAGCGTCCACACCAATGGACGATAACTATAACGATAACTATATTAGTATCCACACCAGCGGACGATAACTATAACGATAACTATATTAGTGTCCACTCCAGCGGACGATAACTATAACGATAACTATATTAGTGTCCACACCAGCGGACGATAACTATAACGATAACTATATTAGTGTCCACACCAGCGGACGATAACTATAACGATAACTATATTAGTATCCACACCAGCGGACGATAACTATAACGATAACTATATTAGTGTCCACACCAGCGGATGATAACTATAACGATAACTATATTAGTATCCACACCAGCGGACGATAACTATAACGATAACTATATTAGTGTCCACACCAGCGGATGATAACTATAACGATAACTATATTAGTGTCCACACCAGCGGACGATAACTATATTAGTATCCACACCAGCGGACGATAACTATAACGATAACTATATTAGCGTCCACACCAGCGGACGATAACTATAACTATATTAGCGTCCACACCAATGGACGATAACTATAACGATAACTATATTAGTATCCACACCAGCGGACGATAACTATAACGATAACTATATTAGTGTCCACACCAGCGGACGATAACTATAACGATAACTATATTAGTGTCCACACCAGCGGACGATAACTATAACGATAACTATATTAGTATCCACACCAGCGGACGATAACTATAACTATATTAGCGTCCACACCAATGGACGATAACTATAACGATAACTATATTAGTATCCACACCAGCGGACGATAACTATAACGATAACTATATTAGTATCCACACCAGCGGACGATAACTATAACTATATTAGCGTCCACACCAATGGACGATAACTATAACGATAACTATATTAGTATCCACACCAGCGGACGATAACTATAACTATATTAGCGTCCACACCAATGGACGATAACTATAACGATAACTATATTAGTATCCACACCAGCGGACGATAACTATAACGATAACTATATTAGTATCCACACCAGCGGACGATAACTATAACTATATTAGCGTCCACACCAATGGACGATAACTATAACTATAACTATATTAGCGTCCACACCAGCGGACGATAACTATAACGATAACTATATTAGCGTCCAAACCAGCGGACGATAACTATAACTATATTAGCGTCCACACCAGCGGACGATAACTATAACGATAACTATATTAGCGTCCAAACCAGCGGACGATAACTATAACTATATTAGCGTCCACACCAACGGATGATAACTATAACGATAACTATATTAGTATCCACACCAGCGGAAGATAACTATAACGATAACTATATTAGTGTCCACACCAGCGGACGATATCGTACTGTTTATTCTAAGTATGCGCTACAGCTCCTCTTTGTCTTTATTGTTAAATTTGTGGTGTTTACTCTTTCTTTTATAATTTCTTTTATAATTTTTTTCATAAGCTTTTCTTTTATGTTTAGAATTAGAATGATTTTAAGAACAACATCATTATCGTCCTTGGTGTGAACGGACCTTTAGTTGTTATAAACACGTCAGAAAGTGTTATTGCTCAGAGGTTGCTCTCAGACTTGATTTTTTGGTGTTTCACCTACAATTCCTGAGGAGAAACAGACCCAGATGAGTCAATAGTTGTCATCAGTAACAGTATAAAGCTGTAAAATGAATGTGGAGAGCCGCTCAGATCATTAGATGACGAACACTCTGACTTGAATCTGAGGACAGTTTGAGATATTGAGATCTCTTCATCAGATTACTGGGGTCTTTTCCTCAGGAGAAATAACTGAAATATTGAAGAGATCTCATTGTTTTCTTGTGCTGATCGTTGTGTAGATTATGTTTAAAGAGCTTCAGGAAGGTGGTGCAAGACGCTGTAGATCAAACCACTAGAGCTGAGATGGAGCGACACACACACTGCTGGAGGGACGTGTCAGCTCAGATCAGAGGAGACAGCAGTTGCACTGCAGGCGGTGTGTGTGTGTGTGTGTGTGTGTGTGAGAGTTTGCAGGAGGACACACACCTCCTGTGGGATTATCCACAATGCCCCAGCTCACCTCCAGATGGCGAAGTCTCACTCCAGTCTCAGAGGACACACTTCATGTCCGACGGGTCACCGGACCCCGAAACCAGAGACATCAGTGTGTGTGTGTGTGTGCTCAATATGACATATCCATATAAACAATGAATCGTGTCTCAGCCGGCGCTCAGGAAGACACATGTGTTGCCATGGTGAGAGCCCTTCACATGAACCGCATCATCTTCTGCAACACACACACACACACACACACTACAGCCAAATATAGACAAACGTGCTGTCAGTCCACATGACAAACACAACAGCAGAACCGGCCATCTGCGTTCACACCAACACACTGTAGTACATTCAGAAACTACATGGAATTAGAAAGTGTACATTATTTTATATATATACAGCGTATACACTTATATATAGTATGAAATAGAAGATATATAAACATAAAAATACTCAAACGTTAATGTGCAGCAGAGAATTACTGTGACTGATTTGTGTTATATCAGAAATAAAAGCTGCTGGAAAAGGCGCAGGATGTGAGCGGTCGCCATGGTAACAGATACAGGGATGGCAAAGTGACAGAGATGCTCTGCGAGTCAGACATTTATGGAGTTAAAGATATTCTCACCATATATGTGTCAAATGTAAATGAAAAAAAAAAAAAACATTTATGTTTGATGAATAAATGATGTTAATTTTAACATCTGGCTTGTCCTAATGCGCTTGGCCGCCAGATGTCGCTGCTACACTTTAAAATACAAGTTCATAACGGAGTTTATCAAAAATATATATATATATTTTTAAAAAAATATATTTATATTCAACTGCACTGAAAACACTCTGTAATATCATTCATACAAATAAATACATGTTACTTACGATTAATGCGCATGTTATTAGAATATTGATTAAACTGACAGGATGTTTTGTTTTGTTGCATTTGGGTTGATTGTTTAGTTTGGATCTATTTAGGTCGTGTGTAGGTTTCTGGTGTCACCTACGCTTGACAGACGATCAAAGAGAGGAAAACCAGCTCAGAACGCCATTCGCTTCTATAATTAAACGCCGAAACTTTACGGTAAGCGCGTTCTCGCGGTCTTTGTTTTTCCCCCCGAATGTCGTCATGCATACTTTAGCGGAGTTTGACGTCAATATCCATATTTGGATGCGGACGGAAGGAGAGCGTCACCACAACACGCGGTGTTTTCCACCCTGACAACCAATCAGTCGAGCGAGGAAGCCGCCCCTTCCTTTCATTGGACGCTGGGCGTGTCACTCAGATCATCTCGACTGACGTCGACTGCTTTCTGTGTATATATCGGCGGAATCACTTCCCTCAGAACAGATCAGAGTCCAGTCAGAGAAACGGAACCGTTTGGATCGAATATCTCTCGGGGAATGTGTACCGTTTCATCGCCATTGCTTTAAATCACCAGCATCAAACCGAAACGGACGCCAGCTGTTCGGGTTCTTAACTTTCAGCATCATTATTTTTTATTCTAAACTCAACTGGACGGAGAACAATGACCCACGGCACCGGAGCAGAAATGATCCCGGAGGTTTTGGCCGCCGCGAGTTTCGTTTGCAGACTTTTGCGCGGCCGCGGACGCTTGAGTGACGCGCAGCTCCAGGTGTTCAGAGACTGTCTCGCGCAGGCGCTATCAGGTACTGCTCTTAAACTTTTGTGGTAAATTTTAGTTTTATTTTCAACATTATTGAAAGTACCTTAAAATGCTGTGTACATAAAGCTTCTTTAGGGTAATACAGTGGTACAGTGATCACATGATAGATGAAAGATGCAGGATTTTAACAAAAATGTTTCCTTTTTCCTTTAGAACACTACCAGCATCATTGGTTCCCTGACAGGCCACAGAAGGGCTCCGGTTACCGCTGCATACGAATCAATCATGAAATGGACCCTCTGATTGGCCGAGCAGCCGGCCGCATCGGACTGACCAGCGGGCAGCTATTCTCGCTCTTGCCGCGAGAGCTGACGCTCTGGGTTGACCCGTACGAAGTGTCTTACCGCATTGGCGAGGATGGTTCCATTTGCGTTCTCTACGAAGCGGAACCGCCAGTCTCAAGCCCCGCCCCCAGCGTCTCACCGTACGACCAAACGGCGAACTGCAAAAACCGCTTCATGATGGGCGGCCGCACGAGTCCACCAAAAAACTACCTGATGATGGTGTCCAGCTGAACGCTCGGGACCGGTTCTGCCGGTACTAGAGCCTGACCGACCAACTGCCATGTTAAGAGTTGTAGCTGTTCGCGTGACTTCACTTCGTAAACCTTTATTTAAGATGAACATTAAAGCACTGGTTGTTACGCGACTGGGCGTCTGCTGGACCTGGAAATCTTTCAGCACTGTTCCGTGTGACTCTTCTTTATTTTTACAATCCCAAAACAGGTTTTGGGGTGTTTTCACTGGTGCTCGCACACGGTTTCGGTGCAATTACGATACCTCACGAGAATGTAAAGCAATTAATGGCCTGAAATGTACTTTACGCAAGTGCGCGAAAGTTTTTGCTGATAAACTTCTGTAAGGATGTATTCAAACAACCCCAATGACAATAAAATTGACCAGCATTTTGTGCTTCAGTTTGCTATAGCGCCATCTGTGGCAACTCTAAGAACACAACAATAAAATCGACCAACGTTTAACATTTCAGTTTGCTATAGCGCCATCTGTGGCAACTCTAAGAACACAACAATAAAATCGACCAACGTTTAACATTTCAGTTTGCTATAGCGCCATCTGTGGCAACTCTAAGAACACAACAATAAAATCGACCAGCATTTTGTGCTTCAGTTTGCTGTAGCGCCATCTGTGGCAACTCTAAGAATACGACAATAAAATCGACCAGCGTTTAACATTTCAGTTTGCTATAGCGCCACCTGTGGCAACTCTGAGAATGCAACATTGCTTTACTACATATTTGCATTCGCGTGCTTGCGTACAGTACGTTTCAGGCCTAAAACTGCTGTGGACTTTCATAATTTCTAACAGGAGCTGCTATTGAGCGGGACGCCACATGAACCCCCATAATCCCCTCTGCCTTAACCACAGCGCCACCGCTCCCTTAATAAACGTCACTGCCTGGCTCTTTTAGTCTTACTGTGCAATATTCAGGCAATAACCTTCTATTGTAATGTCATGAGTCATGCAGACTTCGCCGGCATCTCTGGGGGAAATGATTGTCTTTTCCCAGGATGCTTTGCATGTGGTATGTTGGAAGGTATCGGGCCGAAGCACCAGCAGAGACTCACGTCAAGCATTCTGTCTCTCTCGGGCTGCTGAGCAGCACGCGTTTACTGTTTCAGACAGAGTAAATGTAGTTTGTAAGCTATTTTGAAGCAGAGTTGCTTTTAATGTACATTTTTTAAATGCATTTGTGCATACAGTCGATTTTTATTACAATAAACCTTTTATGAATTAAACGTTTCTCTGTGGTCTGATGTTATTATGATGCTGTAATGAGGTTCAGTTGAAAACTCCCTCGTCTGGTTGGCGTTCGGTGGGCAGGTTGGTGTTATCTGGATGTGTCTGGGCTTGTTTTTCTCCTACCCACACTGAAAGCCTTCAGATACACTTATCAGCAGCCGCTGTGCTGAGAGATTAACTGTGATCCGCCTAACTAGACAACAGGCACTTGACTTAAATTGGCCAAATTGTAAGGCATTCTTGTATGCAATCTTAGAATCATATTGTGAAATACCTGGTCTACATCTACATATGTTTATTAAAACATGTTGTATACTTTACACATGTACTTTATTCACATCTTTATTTCTATTTAAATTAGTTTTTCTCTATTTAAATGTTCTTAAACAACCATTGGAAGTTTCATTGTGCTTGAACAATGAGAGATTGACTTATTGACTGGGGAAAAGTAAAACATACAAAATGGTGGATGAGTCCATTATACCGATATCATATCAATAAAAACTGACTTCTATCCAATATTTGTGTGTTCTATTAGAGAATTAACACAGCAAAATGTTAACATAAAACTACTGGAATCACTTGAGAGTTGAATCATTAGTTTAGCTACATGCTAACTCTACTGAAATCAACGGTGAACAACATTTTAATCTCAAATTATTGGGACTAATGAAATTTTAGTTACAAACTGATTTAATAAACTATTGGGATCAGTAAGTGAGGTGTCCCCTAGCAACATGCTAACATCAAACTATGGAAATAAATTCTAAACAACATGCTAATGTCAAACTGAAGTGAATGAAATTTTAGCTAAAAACTAATATAATAAACTATTGCAATCAGTTAGGCTAATTGTCCGCTTAACAACATGCTAACATCAAACTATAGAAATCAGTTGTAAACAACATGCTTAATATCAAATTGTTGAAGTGAATTAAATTTATCTACAAGCTAATATTAAACTATTGTAATCAGTTAGGCGAGTTGTCCACTTAGCAACCTGCTAGCACCAAACTCTACTAAAATCAACTGTTACCAACATTTTAATGTCAAATTATTTGGATTAATGAAATTTTAGCTACGAATTGATTAAATAAACTATTGGGATCAGTAAGCGAGTTGTCCCTTAGCAACATGCTAACATCAAACTATGGAAATAAATTGTAAACAACATGCTAATGTCAAATTATTGAACTGAATAAAATTTAGGTACAAGCTAATATTAAACTATTGTAATCAGTTAGGCGAGTTGTCCGCTTAGCAACATGCTAACATCAAACTATGGAAATAAATTGTAAACAACATGCTAATGTCAAATTATTGAACTGAATAAAATTTTATCTACAAGCTAATATTAAACTATTGTAATCAGTTAGGCGAGTTGTCCGCTTAGCAACATGCTAACATCAAACTATGGAAATAAATTCTAAACAACATGCTAATGTCAAACTGAAGTGAATGAAATTTTAGCTACAAGCTAATATTAAACTATTGTAATCAGTTAGGCGAGTTGTCCGCTTAACAACATGCTAACATCAAACTATGGAAATCAGTTGTAAGCAACATGCTTAATATCAAATTGTTGAAGTGAATGAAATTTTAGCTACAAATTAATATACTAAACTATTGTAATAAGGTGATTTTTCCACTTAGCAACATGCTAACATCATTAAATCTATTTAAACTGTGTTCTGCATGAGCAGTGCTGCCTGTAAAGAGTCTCACATCATTCATATGGGGGTCAGTGCTATCTGAAAGGCTAGCTGTCTGTTTAGGCAGTAGGCAAGGCAACGCGAGCTGCTCTATTGTGTATCTCTGGTTGTTTTGTTCTGTCTGTGAGTG
The DNA here is from genome assembly GCF_024489055.1 of Chanodichthys erythropterus. Lineage (NCBI taxonomy): Eukaryota > Metazoa > Chordata > Actinopteri > Cypriniformes > Xenocyprididae > Chanodichthys > Chanodichthys erythropterus. Next base: position 28,159,588 of record NC_090230.1, read on the forward strand.
ATTACGATCAGCTGAGGATTTGGGAGGGTTTCTCTCCTGACGTCATAAAAGCACAATTGCTGGTTTAATTGAGGTCGTTTCGTGAGCGTGTGTGTGCGGGTCAGACACAAACACACGGGCAGATGGCCTGTTGAACACCAGCATCACACATATGGAGATCCACACTATTGTTCAGAGAGGCTCCTGACGCTTGGATGCGCACACACACACACACACACACACACACACACTTACAGGTTTGTTTTGCTATCTTAGTGAGGTCTCTCCATAGGCGTGATGGTTTTCAAACTGTATAAACTGTACATTCTCTCCCCCTACACTACCTCTACCCCTAAACCATCACAGAAAACATTCTGCATTTTTACATTTTTAATAAAACATTGTTTAGTTTGTTTTTAAAACTATTTAAAATATGAACAATCCTCATAAAACATGTTTACGTTGTAATACCAGTGTCATTATACACATTTGTGTCTTCATAAATCACACACACTAAACACACTCATTTTAGTGCTGCATTCGACACTATCGATCACAATATTCTTCTAAATAGACTCGATGTTGGCATTAGTGGAATTGCACTGGCATGGTTCAAATCATACTTATCTGTCTGTTATCAGTTTGTAGTAGTAAATGAAGAGAGGTCATATCGACAGGCTTGGGAGGGTTACTTTAAAAATGTTTTCTGTTGTAGTTACAAATTACTTCATTAAAAAAAGTATTCAGTAACGTAATCAAAGTACCACAATATGAAAGTAGTGTAATCTGATTACTTTTGGACTACTTCTAGCTCACGTGTATAAAAGAAAGAAAGAAAGAAAAAAAGAAATGGGGGGGCAACTTAACTGTAAATAAATTGCATTTTTAAATTTAATTATTCTCAATTTCTGCAAGTTTTTAAATGTTACATGTTCTATACTTTTGCATGGGTCTCAACAATAAAAATATTGTAAAAATCTGATAAATTATCCATTGCAATATTATTATCGTTGCTGTTGTTTAGAGATTAAAAATATAAAAGTCACATCAGATCATAACCAAACTGAACGAGCTTGGATAACACATTTCTGTTCATGTTTGTTCTGCTTTAATTTTAATGTTTAGCATTTTAGTTACTTTTAAAAACTATTAAAACTAAACAATCATGTCTCATTTCCACATTTTTGGAATACACAGCCCAGAATATATATATATGGTATTACAGATTATTTTATTGTCCTTTGATAAAGTGTTTTCGTAGATGTAAGGCAGAGTTTGCACTGTTCAAATCCTATTTATCTGACCGTTATCTGTTTGTAGTAATAAACGAAGAGAGGTCATATCGGTCACAAGTTCAATATGGAGTACCACAAGGCTCAGTACTAGGAACGTTGCTTTTCATCCTGATTTCTGATTTGTGTCTTCTGAGACAGCCTGAATCATGATATATTGTATAAAGCGCTAAAGGTAACTTCACACACACTCACATTTTCTCCTTTTCACATATTTCTTTGCAATATTTGATATAGTATTAATGGTCAGTGGTGGTTGAGTGTCTGGTTTGCTTCATTCGCTCTGTTCAGATGGAGTCTGATGTCAAACCTGTTGAGCTTCCTGGAGTTTTCAGGATCCAGGCATGACCTCTGACCCTTCAGCTGCAGAGTGTGATTGGCTGACGGTCGTATCTGGGCAGTTCTTGTGTTTGTACACACTCAATATTAATCACAGAATGCTGAAATCTGAAGAGATATCTGATAATCACGGAGTGTGGAGGAGGAGCGCAGCAGGGTTAATCCCTGAAACACCGTGACCCTCTTTCACAGACACGAGACAAAGAAAACACACGCGCAGTCAGCTGGACTCTGATTAGTTTGCTAGTAATTATAAAGCTGATTGTTAATCTGATCAGGCTGAAATGAGTTAGTCTGCATTAAACACACGTACGTTATTTGGACGTGATTTTGTCTTTCAAAATATATTTAAAAGTTTGAGCTTAGTACATTTTTTAAAGAAATTGATACTTTTATTAATCATGGATGCATTAAATTGATCTAAAGTGACACTCATAATGTTACAAAAGATTTCATTTTATTTTAAAATGTGTATAATCCATCCGTTTCATTCCAACAATTAAAATGCTTTGGGTTATAAAATCAGAGCAAAAATGTCTTAACTAGTGAATATTAACAAATCATATTATTTACAGCAACATTTTTCTTTAACAATTATAAATGTTGTAAGTATGTTGAAAGAAATTGAAGAACAAACTTTAATTTTAAGACAGATTTAATGAAAAACCATGTGATTGCACGAACAAAGATAAATCTCCAGGATTGTTTTAGTGGCGATTCTTGTGTTTGTCGTCAGATCTGCTGGGGGGTTGGGTGTGTGTTTGCCAATGAGATTGATGTGATTTGCGTTTGGCATTTTCACGCGGTGGGTTTCTGGATCAGAGACTCGCACACAAATGATTTGCAAATCAAACCTGTTGAGCCGAACGCTCCTGGAGTTTCACAAACATCATTCATCAGCGTCCCGCGGGCGTGTGAACGACGGCCCTCCAGAGTGTGTTTAATGCATCACAAAAGAGTCTCAGACGGGTGGAGGAAGGGCGTCACGTCGCCGTATCACACAGGAACTGATGAAAACCTGACCTTATGTGTCAGATCTTTCTCCTGAAACCCTCAAGAGTAATAAATGAGTACGATTAGAGAGCTATATCAAGCTTATATCGAGATCTCTGACTTTTGATTGCAGATCAAAGTTTGAGACGTAAACTCACTGGAAACAATGTGGTTTGCTTCCAGTTTCCACTGTTTCATCACAAATAATGACAAAAAAATGAATTAAAGCATCAAATTAAACATGAAAATTTGAGGTAGAAAGACTGAAATAGAATTTCCTTGTAAAACGTACTCCGATTATCAATGTTTTTTAATTACAACTTTAAAAAAAATTTACACCGTGAAATTTTGAAGTAGAAAGACTGAAACAATAATTTGTTACATTTATACAACGCTTTTCTGGGTACTCAAAGCGCTTTACATATGGAAGATGATTAAGAATATTTAGAATAGAAATAGAATTTTCTTGTAAAACGTACTGCAATTATCTTTGTTTTATTTCCATAGAAATTATACAAATGTGTAAAAACATGCGATTTTAAAACTTCCATAAAACATCCATTAATGTGTTTCAATTGTAGTTTTGTGATTTATTCACTTCATAAAGTTGAACGTCTGGAGATTTTGTTCTACTGAAAACTCTTCGGCCTGTTGATGCTCCAGCAGGGATCGAGGAAACAAAACAAACCATGCTGAGAAAAGTGAAGTGGTGTGAGCAGATTTAGAGTTTGTAAAGTGATTTAGCGGCGCTGACGTGTTTGGCAGCTGTTTGCCGAAGTCTCACAGTGTCTCATTGTCCTAAAGTTCCCGGGAAACTAAACCAGCAGCTGTCGCTCCAAACACACACACACACACACACCCTGCCCCCATATCCTCGCACAACCAAAACAAACCCCCATCTCAATCCAAACAACCCCTCAGCCGGATCACGACGTTAACCCTTCGCATCACACACAAGTTTCTCAGTAGTTTCTCATAGACAGAAATAAGATGAAATGCAAATGGTGAAAAGGAAAGGGCCCGAGAAAAGACCCTAGCTACTTAAACATGTCACATCTCTCAAACTGTGCTCAGATTTAAGTCTCGATCAGTTAAATATAATAGTATATAAATATCACGACAGCTATTGACCGAAAACTTCAACGAAACTCATCTGAGAACTCAAAGAGCAACAACTGAGACTCTAAACTGAAGATTCGTTCTTGATTAATTTGATCACTGGACGTGACAGGAAGAGATCAGCCCAGAATTCAGAGTATTTCCTGTTTCTGCGGCTTGTTTTTTCAAATGCAAAAGGCTAAAAGAGCTAAACTCACACACACACACACACACACACACACACACACACACACACACACACACACTGTTCTAGAGAATAAATTAGATAGAATAGATAATTAAAGAATTTATTTGTGTTGTGTTCCACCTAAATACCAGCGAACGGGTGTGTGTTTGTTATGGTATGGTCTTAGTCTGGGTGTGTCCTCGGTTTTAACTTCCTCTGCTGAGCTCTCACACACACACACACACACACACACACACACACACACACACACACACACACACACACACACACACACACACTGGTGTTTCCAGTCAGTTTTGAGGAGGAAACCCCAAAGCCACTGTTTTTTCTCCCCCCTCTCGTCATTGGCTGACATCACAGCAGCTCAGCCAATAAGAGACTGTTGCCGAGGGAGAACTGAGAACTAGTCAGTGTGTGTGTGTGTGTGTGTGTGTGTGTGTGAACTGCAGTAAAACACGGAAATACAGCGAATTCAACACAAATTCACATTCTGTATCTATACTGACAGGAAATGAAATGGAAAAAGATCTAAAAAGAGACATGGAGGGAGTTTTGGGAGAATTGTTAACTGTATAAGTTTCAGTTTTCCTCTAAAATGTGTGTGTGTATAAATATATATATATATATATATATATATATATATATATATATATATATATATATATATACACACACACACACACACACACATTTTAGAGGAAAACTGAAATGCTGCCTTGGCAACTAACTGAAATAATTTTAAGTTGAAGCACTAAAATTACTAAATAAACTAAAACTGAACTTAAATTGAAATAAAAATAAATGAAATCTAAATAGTACCTATATATATATATATATATATATATATATATATATATATATATATATATATATATATATATATATAAACTTAAAGCCAACCCAGTTACTAAAATTTAAAATGAAAACTGAAAATATAAAAGCTAATTTAAAATAATAAATTACTATAATAGTATATAAATTATACTAAAATAACACTGGAATCCATAAATTATTAAATAAGTCTTTATGGTCTCTAATATGTCTGTAAAACTCAATTAGATGTGTAAATATGTGTTTATGTTCTTTTTTGAGGTTCTGTTAGTAAACATTGATAAGTTTCGGTAACCCGAGGAATAAACTGCTGTTATGCCGCCAGTTTGAGCTCCGATCACATCCAAGTGAAGCTGCTGACCTCTGCTGGTGACATAGCAGCACTGCACACAGGGTTTGAGATTGACAAGCGACGACGGCGAATAAAATGGATCTAGGGGAGTTACTAAATATAATTCCGGTAAGTTTTGTTGTTGTTTTTTAAGAGCTAACATACTAGTGTTTAAATAACGATAATGATTTATTAGACGACGCGGGAGATTCAAATCAAAATCATTCAAACCGTCTTCTGAGGAAAAAAGCGCGTCTTTCTCCACAGTGGAAAATTTACCATTAGAAATGTTTCTAGGATTATTAAAGTTTTTTTCATTTTCTCTAGAACTCAATGTAGCTACACATATAGGATAGTCCTCACATTAAATCGTCAAAAATGAAAATATGTAGAACAAAATCGATTTTGATGCCCTTATTTTTGTGACAGCTGCATGGTACACAATCCTGCGCCATTTTTCACGAATATTCACGAGAAAAACTAATTACATTATCATAAGGACATAATATATATATATATATATATATATATATATATATATATATATATATTTATATATATATTTTTATATTTTTTTTTTTTTTTTTTTTTTAATAAAAAATAATATGGTTTAATGACCAGTTTTCGTCGCGTCTCTAGTTTGAAGGTTTAACCTCTCAAAAAACACATTCCACAAAGACGTACTGCATAAAGCTTGTTTATTAACAAATATACATCATTATTTTCATCATGTTTTACTTCTACTGGCTTCAAAGCAGGTAAAAATACCAAATTCTCCCTCATACACACTAAACATTAAAAAGGCGTCTGTGATTTTCAGCTGTCACTGATCTGAGGTCAGCCCGCTGTGCTGAATCGCTGCTGTTGCCATGGTGATCGCCTCCTCTAATGTCTGCTGATCTTCTAACTGCATATGCACAACCAATACACACAGTCAGACAATCTCACTTTAAACAAACTTTTAAATTATTTTTCAATAAAAGGCAAAAAGTAAAAAGGTTATGCCCCTAAATGGTATCATCGAATCATTGTATGTTAAAAACACTGTGCCACAAGTCCTTTATGTGTGCTGTTTCATATGGACTTTCAAGTATGCATCTGTGACTTTTCGATATGAGTCCAAAACTGCCATGTGAAGTAATAACAATAATTTTAAGGCAGTTAAACATCTATCCCATTGATGTACATTTAGAGTGAGGTATAAAACTGACCTGTACTGCGATCTGTGTGCCGTTCTCCGTGGCTAGCAGCGCCACCTGCTGGTATGGCGATGAGCTCCCTTCGGTCATGATGTCGTCTGACGTTACTATGGCAACCTGCAGGACGAATACAGATATGGGTGAATGACTTGAGCTCTGATAACTATGCAATAGCGTTCATCCCATAATACCCACCGGCTGCAGCTCTTTGCCATCTGTAACCATGGTGACTTGCTGCCCAGTGCGGCCCTGGTGGGCAGGGACGGCGATGGTGGTTCCGTCCTGGGTTACCATGGTAACGGCCGTGCCGAGGACCTGCAGGTGTGAGCTGATGATGTCGTCTGTTTCCATGGTAACTTCGGCATCACGTTCGTTCTGCTCGGTGCCCTGCGGCGACGCCTGAAAAACCTCTGCGTCTACACACGAAACCATTCTTTGCAAACTTTGCCAAAAAGTGCAGCAAAAATCTGAAGTGAAACAATGCGTACGGTAGACAGAAAGTCGTTCTCACCGTCCTCGGCGGTGTCGAAGTCTCCGTGCGCGGTGCGCTTGTGCATGGCCAGCGTGGACGTCTGTCTGTAGGTCTTCCCGCAGTGGCTGCAGGTGTACGGCTTACAGTGTGTGTGAACCACATGATGCTTATAAAGGCTGGAATATTCCGTGAAACTCTTCCCGCAGCCGGGAACCGTACACAGATACGGCTTCTCACCTGAGAGACCAAACACAACATCAATAAATAAAAAAAGAGTCAGTTTAGGAATAGTTGGGAAATAATCCTATGAATGAATCGAATCATTAATCTTAATCGAATCAAATCTGATTGTGAATCAAATCGTTCTGAATTTGCAAAATTGAATCAAATCAGAAACCTATCTGTATCAATTCATTGTAAACCAAAAGATCTACAGATTTAATTAACACATTTAGTTAGAGCTGGATGACTCTGGATAGACAAAGTACAGCTAAAAAAAAAAACAGGTTCTGACAAAATGTTAATTGCTGCAAAATGTTTAATTAATTTGAAAGAATTATAAAAAAAAAAATTTGGTGGAATGAATGATTCAATGACTCATAAATACATCACTTGTTTCATTACTGGATGAATCAGTGTTTTTGAACGAATCTCTTGAATGAATGATTCAATGACATATAATTCTAAGTTGTTTGTCGCCAGCTAGTGTATGGAAGCTTGTTTCCGCCACTAAATAAAAAATAAAAAAAGGTAATTGCGACTTTTTATCTCACAATTCTTTTCTCAGAATTGTGAGATATTAACTTGCAATTGTGAGTTATGTCAGAATTGTGAGATATAAACTCTGTAAACTGTGAGGAAGTCAGAATTGCACATTATTAACTCAACTGCAAGATATAAACAATTGTGATATAAATTCACAATTCTGAGTTTATAATTCGCAATTCTAAATTTATAACATACCTTTATACCTTTTTTTGCAATTTTTTATCACAATTCTGACTTTCTCACAATTGCGAGTTATAATGTCAGAATTGCGAGATATAAACACAATTACGAGAAATAAAGTCAGAATTACAAATTATAAAGTCAGAATTGCGAGATATAAACACAATTACGAGAAATAAAGTCAGAATTACGAATTATAAAGTCAGAATTGTGAATTATAAAGTCAGAATTGTGAATTATAAAGTCAGAATTGCGAATTATAAAGTCAGAATTGCGAGTTATAAAGTCAGAATTGCGAGATATAAACAATTACAAGAAATAAAGTCAGAATTACGAATTATAAAGTCAGAATTACGAATTATAAAGTCAGAATTGCGAGTTATAAAGTCAGAATTGCGAGTTATAAAGTCAGAATTGCGAGATATAAACAATTACAAGAAATAAAGTCAGAATTACGAATTATAAAGTCAGAATTACGAATTATAAAGTCAGAATTGCGAGTTATAATGTCAGAATTGCGAGATATAAACAATTATGAGAAAAAGTCAGAATTACGAATTATAGTCAGAATTGCGAGATATAAACATGAGAAATAAAGTCAGAATTATGAATTAGTCAGAATTGCGAGTTATAATATCAGAATTTTTTCCCCTCTTTTTTTTAGTTTATATCTCGCAATCTTAAATTTATAACTCACAATTATTGTAGTATAGTTATTAGTTATTATATATTAGTTATTGCACTATAAAAAGTTATATTATATATATATAAAAGTTATTATAACTTTTATTTTATTTCAGTGGCTTCCATACTAGTGCGTAATGATGTAATTAATGCTATAATTATTTGAAGCGCCAAGTTACTTTCAAAGTGATTTACTCCATTGTAATCACTACCATCGTCATCAGTGTTTACATCCAAGCTATAAACTTTTATCCCATTTCTTCTGTGACAATCTGAATCATTGTAAGACAGAAATAATGACACTGTTTGATTTTAAAGACTGTTTGTGAAGCTGTTCCGCACCTATACATGACAACGGCTCTCTCTGGATCAACAGCGCCAACGCAGATCTGAATGTTCCGGTGTGATTTTGTCAGGTTTAGTAGACTCAACCGAATCATTGTCATTTAGGAATGAGATCATGTGGGTGTTTGAATCGAGATTGCAATCTTTGAATGATTAATCATGTTTTAGTTATCAATAACAATACTGTTTTGCTTTTGTCAGTAGTGTAGCGATGTATGAAGCGCCAGACACCTGAATTTGAACGTGAACAAATCTGTGGTGGGAACAAATTCACACGGTGGATTTCGCCGAGTGACGGTAAGTGTGCGTGTTACCTGTGTGTATCCTCATGTGGTTCTTGTAGTTGGTAGCGCTGGCGAACGCTCTCCCGCAGGACGGCTCCGGACACAGGTACGGCCTCTCGCCCGTGTGCGTGCGCGTGTGAACCTTGCGGATGTTGGACGTGGTGAAGGAACGCCCGCAGCCCTCGAACGGACATTTAAACGGCTTCTCGCCTGAGAGAAAGAGCCAAAAGCCTGCTGATTTCTGCATGTACACTCAATATTGCGCGACTGAACGGCTGTGCGGTCGTACCGGTGTGCGTGCGCACGTGTTTCTGCAGGTCTCCGGAGGTTTTGAAGGCTTTGTAGCACATGTCCTCAGGGCATTTGTAGGGTTTCTCTCCCGTGTGCGTGCGCAGATGGCTCTTGAGGCCGTATCCCGTGGCGAACGCTTTACCGCAGGACGGCACCTCGCACCTGTACGGACGGTCGCCCGTGTGAGAGCGCTCATGCACCTGAGTGACACACACACACACATCTGTGCTCAAAAACACTGTTTGACGCCTGATCGACCCCAGTGCATTGTGGGACGGCTCTGTACCTTCAGATGGTGTGCTGTGGTGTAGAAGCGGCCGCAGCCCGTGTGTCCACAGCGGAAACTCTTCTCTCCGACCTGCTGAACTTTACTGGAGCTCCAGACCTTCCCCTCAAACATCAGCTGAGAAACAGTCAATTATATAACTGACATTCACAATCTATCTATCTATCTCAATATCTGTCTATCATACCTGTATGCTGGTCTGCTCCGCTCCATTTGTGCTCTCGATATTTTCATCGACCTCCACCTCTGACCCCGTCAGCTATGCCACATCAAATCAAACATCAGTTATGAACGTCTATGATCACGCTCAGAGTTGTTCGATATCGTGTCATCAGACCTTGGTGGTGTAGTTCTCCAGCGTGCCCATGGCGTCGGCGTCCGCGTTCATCTGGTGGTGGATGTACGCCGTACTGCCGTCCTCCAGCTGAACGGCCTCCACCGCGCCGGGGTCGAACCCTTCTGTCAACACAGAGGTCAGAGGTCAAATGCGTTCGAGAGACTCGTGTACTCGAGGGGTTTGGTGCAGCACCTTTAGGCGTGTGGTGAATGAACGCTGTGCTCCCATCCTCCAGCTGTACGGCCTGACCGTCCTCGAACGCCAGCGACTCTAAACACACACACGGGTTCGTCAGTATCAAACGCGCTCTGATCGGCGGCGCTCAGTGGCGTCACACACACCTTTCTGTTGAACGGTGACGTGTTGAATGAACGCGGTGGTCCCGTCCTCCAGCTGAATGGTGTTTCCCTCCACCAGACTCCCATCTGACAGATAAAAACACTAGATTTACACATTCACACACTTTCTGACGTTTTACCTGTTATTGATTACTGGATAAGATTTCTAAAAATCATTGACTAGATATTGCAATGAGAAAAAGCATTTAATGATTTTAGTGAAAAACGTCACTAGAAAAAATTATGTTCACAATAGAAAAATTTTGGTTACATTTTATTATTATTTGTATACAATTATAGTATTTATTAATATTTTGAATTAGCTTTATATTTTACTTTTTAAATATTACTTATAAATTTACATTTTAGTTATTACATTTAGGTAATTTTAGTATTTTAATTACTTTTGCCTTTTTCTTAATATTTATATTTAGCGTCCATTTATATTTATTTTAATTTTAGCAATTTTGTAACTTTTCTAACACAAGGTTTTTACTAATACACTTCATATAATCATTTACTAAAAACGATCTTCAGTAGTTTTAGTTAACAATAGCACTGATTTGTTTATTTAGTTAGATAATTTCATTTATTTAAAGGGTTCTTGGCATGAGAAATTAAATATTTTCCTAGAGCTTTTGAAAAAAATTAACATTTTTAAGATATTTCCAGCTATTTTACAGATTTTACATTGTAAAATTGTACAAATGTCCACAATTTTAAGATATTTCCAGCTGATGTTTTTGGAATCTTGATCCCAGAATCAAAAGAAAAACAAAAAATATAATTTTAGCATTCATTAATATTTTATTTTTTTTAGGTTCATCAAATTTTTTTACATTGCAACGTTATTTTAATGACAATTTAGCAGATTTTCAAGCAATGCAAAAAATAAATTATTATTTAAATTGTATTTTAAAAGTATTTTATGATCATTTGTTGTACTGGTTTTAATTTATGATTATTTTAACTAAAACATAATTTTATTGCTATAATAAAATTAGATGGAATAGAAATACAAAAATGATAAAACATCCAGTAATTTTAGTTGAAGTATTAGATTAGTTAAAACTATAACTGAAATAAACATAAATTAAAGCTAAATAGAAATATATAATATAAAAATGACAAAAGCACACAATTATTAAAACACTAATATGAAATATTAATGAATACTAAAATAGTATACAAATAATTTTATTTGATGGTATGGATAATATTGAGAATTACAAAACACCCAGTAACACTTGACATTAAAATTTCATTTGTTAACATTGTTTAGTAAAACAATTTTAAAATCAAATCTTGTATCTGTTAAAATAGGTTAATGCACTGTGAACTAACATGAACAAACAATAATTATATTTTTTTAAATTATATTTCAACTGATTTGAATTATAATTTATGTTTCCTAAATAATTGTATAACATTAACAACTAAAATTCTGTAAAAAATATATTGCTCATAGTTCATGTTAGCTAATGAGAGCCTATTGTAAAGTGTTATGAGAAATGAATGAAAATGAAGACACAAATCAGTCAAATCTAATGTTCATATGTGCCTTGTTTTCTTTTAGCAACTCGTATGTTTTTTCGTTTGATTTTGTGGGCATTTTCAGTGTAAGTCTCACCGCTGATGGCCTGCTGTATGTAAGCAGTGGATCCGTCGCTCAGAGCCACGGCCTGAAGCCCCAAACCCTCCATGATCCTGCAGCAGTCAAAGAACACAACCCTTTCACACGCTCTTTAGAACAGTTAGATTAAGACATTAAAACTGTACGTTTTTTCAGGGGGTTTATTTCAAACACTTCACATGCCAAAGTGAACAGTCAAGTGGAAAATACAACGAATGAATGCAAAGAATAGGCTGAGGAAAAGTGAAGTTCATGTTATATGGAACTCGTATGTTTAAAGGGATAGTTGATTGACAGTTTTACATTTGTACATCAGGAAGTGGTGTGGACAGAACTGTTCGATTCAGCAGCTGAATTTCAGCTACAAGCAACTTGTTTCCGTCACGGAATAATAAAAATGGTAATTGTGACTTTTTATCTTGCGAATGCAAGTTTATACCACAATTCTGGAGGAAAAAAGTCTGAATCGTGAGATAAAAAGTCGCAATTAACTTTTTATTCTATGGCAGAAACAATAGCATCATTATTCAGCTTGTTTTGATTCAGTTCTGTTCGATAAGTGTCGATGTTGCAAAATTAGTCCAAAAAAGCCAGCTGTAATGCAGCAATAGTGTCATTATTCTCTTAAATTCAGTTGAAGTTTTGATCTTATCCAATATTTAAAGGGTTAGTTCACCCAAACATGAAAATTCTGTCATTAATTACTCACCCTCATGTCGTTTCACACCCGTAAGACCTTCATTCATCTTCAGAACACAAATGAAGATATTTATGTTGAAATCTGATGGCTCAGTGAGGCCTGCATAGCCAGCAATGACATTTCCTCTCTCAAGATCCATTAATGTACTAAAAACATATTTAAATCAGGTCATGTGAGTACAGTGGTTCAATATTAATATTATAAAGTGACGAGAATATTTTTGGTGCGCCAAAAAAACGACTTATTTAGTGATGGCCGATTTCAAAACACAAGATTCACAAAAGATTCATAACGCTCCGAAGCTTCCTGAAACAGTGTTTTGAAATCGGCCATCACTAAATAAGTCGTTATTTTGTTTTTTTGGTGTGGCTTTATATTAATATTGAACCACTGTACTCACATGACCTGATTTAAATATGTTTTTAGTACATTAATGGATCTTGAGAGAGGAAATGTCATTGCTGGCTATGCAGGCCTCACTGAGCCATCGGATTTCATCAAAAATATCTTAATTTGTGTTCTGAAGATGAACGAAGGTCTTACGGGTGTGAAACGACATGAGGATGAGTAATTAATGACAGAAATTTCATTTTTGGGTGAACTAACCCTTTAAGCGAAATCCACGCGATTCGGAAGTTCCTCGCGCAGATGTCGCTAGCCTCACGTGAATTCGCCGCGTTTACCGCACATTTTCGCTGTTGCTTAGCAACCGAAGTCGATTGCAATAACTCAAGCATACATTGTTGTTGTTGCTAAGCAACATACGGTCCAGTTGACTGCCAAAATATGCTGAAAGAACCACATTTGTTCTGCAGCACAAAACACTAAAAAGAACTGTCTTGTACCATGGTAATACCATAGTATGTTCGAGGAACCCTGGAGCACCATGTAAATAACCTTGAATATGGTGATAATTCAGTACTGTCCATCACTGTGTCGTTTGGTGTTACTTTTGTAAGTGCCTTTACAGTCCAGTTGAACACGGACACGCGCACGCCGCAGGCCTCGTGTTACACACATTTACATTTACTCACACGCGCACATAAACACACATATAGACGATTAGAGCGCCAAAATAACGTGACTAATGTATGTGTGTGTCTGCAGCGCTGCTGTGTCCTCCACTATCCCATCATTCTCTCTGGAGCAGCAGCAGCGCAGGCTGGGATACTCACCACCGCCAGCGGCCCGACATGCACCGCGACACACGGCAACGCTGCCCGCGCGATCACCAGCAGCAGCAGTGCGTCAGTCCTCCAGCAGGCGGCGCTGCGCGTACGGCAGAGTTTTTAAAAGCTTAATTTAACAAGACGCGCTGTGTTATACATTAATATATTATACCACAAAAGGTAAGTGTTCCATGCTAAGTATTTAGCACATAATCATTTGAAATGGTATAAATAACAGATGAAATCAGAAGGTTGGAGTGTGTTTGAGCCACAGCGCGCCCCCTGCTGTCCTCAGAGAGAATCACATCGGAGCCTCATGCCTGACTTCCGGCTTCTTTGGGTTTCTGCTCTCCATACACCGGAACCGGAAGAATGTAATAATACTGTAATATCACATGGGCTCAACTTTCACTGAGCAAATTTGAACAGCAAAAAAAAAAAAAAAAAAAGTTTTGGAGATTAAAATCAGGCTGTCTACCCAAATAATAATCCATCAATGTCCAAAAAAATATTTCTAAAGTTAATACCGTTGCTTAAATGTAATTTCTGACATTTTTTTTTATTATACCTTCTTTTTATGTGCATTTCTTTTTAAATATTATGCATATTATATAATAAAAAAACAAATATATATATAAAATTAAAAGCACATTTCATTGTTTTATATATATATATACACATATACACTACCGTTCAAAAGTTTGGGGTCAGTAGGATTTTTTAATGTTTTACACAACGGTTTTCAACATTGATAATAATCATGTTTCTTGAGCATCAAATCATCATATCAGAATGATTCTGAAGGATCATGTGACACTGAAGACTGGAGTAATGATGCTGAAAATTCAGCTTTGATCAGAGGAATAAATTACACTTTACTATATATTCACATAGAAAACAGCTGATTTACATTATAATAATATTTCACAATATTACTGTTTTTGTTTGTATTTTTAATCCAATAAATGCAGGCTTGGTGAGCAGAAGATACTTCTTTAAAAACATTTTAAAAATCTTACTGACCCCAAACTTTTGAACAATAGTGTTTATATACATATATAGAATCCCATGATTCAACTGTCACACAACAAACACTGAAGGCACATGCAGCAGGTTACGAACAGCAGCTTTTGTTTACTGTGTAAATCCTGCATTAAAATCACAATCAACATAAATCTCTGAATCATATTAGTAAATCACATACTCTTCATCATATTCTCATTATTTACAATGATTAGACTCTGGAGGACAAAAAACATCAGCTACGATGAACATCGACACGCGCCGTGATGATGATGTCATCACATTCAGTCATCTCTGATTGGTGGAGCAGCAACAACTCCGCCCAACACCAGCGGCGTCAGACGCAACACTCTACGAGTGCGCCATCAGGATGTGACATCATCGGCTGATGACAAACATTTAAAGTGCTTTGATTGGCTGATCTGCAGAGGCTTCAGAGAGTTCAGAGACTGCATCGTGACGTTATTTTCATGACAATTAAACACCGTTTCCACAAATTCACATTACTGTAATGCAAAAATATTTGTTTTCGTTACCGTAACCAAAAAAATATATTGTCTTTATCATCACTTACACTTCAATACTGAAAAATATTCTCAATTTTATTACCACAACAACAACACAAATATCCTCATTCTCATCACCGTAATGCACAAAAAAGATTGTTTGGATCAAAATACAGAAAAAAAAATCTTGTTCTCATTACCATCACACAAAAAACAAACAAAAAGTCATATGGAACAATATTCTCAACAAAAAAAAATCTCGTTCTCATTATCATCGAAAAAATTTAATTTACGATATTATGAAAAATATTCTCATTACCCTAACATGAAAAAAATATTGTGATTTATCAAAATCAATTAATTTCAACAAATATTACCATGATGTAAAAATACTTAATATATTATTTTTGCATTACGGTAATGAGATTATTATTAGTTTTTTTGCATCTCAGTAATTTGAAGATAAAAAGTGCTTAATCGTCATGAAAATGATGTCAAAAGTCCTAAAATTGACATGATTTTCTTTAAACAAAACAAAATGAAATATGTGCGAACATGTTCCTGACCGCCGTGAGGTTCATCCAGACGGACGACGGCGTCAGAAAACATCACTAAATGAAGAGAAAGAAAGACCTAAACTGATGTCATTTCCTCAACACAACCCGAGGGTCAGGTGGCGTCCTGATATCCGACGTCAGCGTCTGAACTCTGAGCGGTCTGAAACCGGCGTTCTCTTCAGCGCTGATGGCCTCAGGGTGAAGGGAAGCTCTGGAGCCTCTCAGGAGCGTGTCCGACACAGTCACATGGTCTCAGAGCACCGGACCGTCACACCGCACGCTCTGCGCTCCGGACGGAAGCAGCTCCATCAGCCAGTAGCGCGGGTCGGCGAACACTGCGGACACCAACAAACACACGTCATGGAGACGCTGCTCCCCGGCCTGGGGCCTGTCAGGTCATGTGATCGTCTTACCCATATCTCCCGGCTCCAGCCACAGGCTGAAGGAGCGGCAGTGGTTTTGGCATCGCTGGACGGGAAGAACACGGACGGCTGGAGAACCGTCAGCGACCACCAGCCAACCCAACACCTGCACTCTCTGCAACAACAACACAACACAGTGTAACGCGGCGTAACGCGCACGAGCACTGCTGACGGAGCGAGCGCTGCGGACTGACCGTGTGCTGCGGGTCGGTGCCGGTGCCCAGCTGGCAGCGCTGCAGTGTGGTGCCCGTGTTGTCCAGCAGGGGGCAGAGCTCAGCATCAGGAAACAACCACCGGAGAACCGTCTCTCTGGGACTGGACGAAAAACTCCTGACGGAGAGACACACAGGGTGAGGACGACACACACGGACACGCTGACGGGAACGTGAGCATTCGGCGTGTGAAGGATGTGATGTCATTACCAGAGCAGAGTGAAGTTGGCAGGAGACGGTGAGAGCGAGTCGGACGAGGAGAACTGCTCCAGCTGAGACACACGGCGAGACAGAGACGCTCCTCCCTGAAACACAAACCAGGACAGTTTTTAATAAGAGAACTAAATTGGCAAACAATATCCTTATTATCTTTTAATTTCTAAAAACAGATAAACATATAAATAAGAATATACTGATAAAACAAAATGGTACAAATAAAGAGCAGCACATGCAGTGACTGTGGGCAACATTAAAGACCAAGAACTTTAGAGCAGAGAAGTTAAATGTAAAGCATTTTAATTATATTGTTTGCACAGAAAATATTGCTTTTTTATTTAGTCAAATTACAGATATAAAGTTTAAAAAAAATTCAACTTACCATTTATTTAATAATACATATTAAATACAAAGTTTATAATGGCTATTATTGTTCAATAAATAATTTTATATTACAATGTTGGCATTCTTGGAATTGAGTAGGGCTTAGACTTGTGCCGACATTCGGTAATGCGATATCATGATAATGAATATGCACAATATTGTTATTGTGGGCACTTCAAAATACTGTAAATAATTTATTACTAATTATTAAAATTTATATAATGCATTTAAGAATACTTTCCCCATCAACCGTATAAAATGCACAATGTTCGCTGTATTCTGCGTCAAAGGGACACGCGCGATCAGATGTAAACAAGCTGATGGAACAGCAGAAATGCAGCGGTTACCCCGGAAACAAAGCAGCTGCGCTAGTTTTTAATGCTTCAAACAGCCATTCATTTTTTTGTAATCTGAATGTTGTTCATCTCAGCACCAAATACTGAATACTTAAAGACTTAATAGGCTATTTATTTTCAAACTTAAACATTTTTATATTCTAATCTGGACTACAACATGCACTAATGATTAGAAATGTTCTGATTATTTGTTATTGTTCAGTAAAACTTTGAGAC
This sequence comes from Chanodichthys erythropterus, assembly GCF_024489055.1. Lineage (NCBI taxonomy): Eukaryota > Metazoa > Chordata > Actinopteri > Cypriniformes > Xenocyprididae > Chanodichthys > Chanodichthys erythropterus. The sequence continues at coordinate 28,177,237 of NC_090230.1, forward strand.
ATACGGCTTCATTAGTTAACATGTTAATTCATTATTACCAAACTGACAATGAAAAATACTTATAAAGTATTAATTATTCTTAATTAATGTTAATTTCTACTGTTTAATAACATTACTAAAATCAAAAGAACTTATTTAATGGACCTGAGATAAGAAATACAACTGACCATTGTTAGTTGTAACTAACATTAACAAAAAAATAATACTTTCTGTAACAAATGTAGCTATTGCTCAATCTTAGTTAATGCATTAAATAACGAGATCTTATTGTAAAGTGTTTCCTGTTGTTTTTTATATTCTTTTGCACTTTAATCTGTTTGAAAATTTTACTTTATATGTTTTTATGTGTATTGTATTATTGTATTTAAACATTCAGAAAGAGTTCTTAAACCTGTTATACTATGACAACACTTTTTTTTGCAACATTTCAATATCGTGATAACACCATATACCGTGATAAAAGCTTCAGCAATTAATCGCAACTTGAAAATTTGATACCGTCACATGCCTAGTAGGGACTGAGACTAGCAAAAAACACTTGTCACACCTTGCGTCGCGTTGCGCCTAGTATATGATAGGAACCTGTATGTTCATGATGGGGATTTATCAACGCCTTCAGTGCAGGTTACATTGTTACGCCAGTAGGTGGCGGCAACAGACCGACTTTAAGAGTGAGTTAATAGACCATAAAAAAACGCTAATTAATTCTGGAATGAAGCAAGATTGTAAACAAGGAAATTAAATCCGAGGTGAAGCTGAATCAGAGATCCCTTTAACCATAGTATGACAAAGATATCGCTTTCCTCATTCAAACTGATTTTTCCCCATACACTTGGAAATATATGAGCAATGTCACACTCATAGCCATGCAAAATGTGTGTGTGAGTGAGAAAGTGTGTGTGTACCTTGAGCAGCAGCGGCTGCGTCTGTCTGAGTTTCCCTGCAGACGCTCTCAGTCCATCAGTGAGTTTCAGCACCTCCGTCACGTCTGCGCAGGCGGAGCAGTTCACCGGAGCCGTCTGCAGGGAGCCGGACGCCCACCGCTGGTGAAAACCTGCCAGAAACACACACGCGTGTTCAGATGCACATGTAGGCACGGGTGCGCTGCGGGTGTGTCTGAACGCGTCTCACCTTGTAGGTTGTATTTCTTGGCGATGGGCAGCGACAGCAGACGCACGTGACTGAGAGGAGACGAGCTGTTGTGTCCCGCGGCGCTCAGAGAGCCCAGAGAAGACGAGAACACCAGCACTGCCACCAGCAGGACACCCACCGCCACCACACACTGAACACACACAGATCACAACATTGGTATAAAAACTACGGCCATATTTTGTATGAATGCAAATTGTATAATATCCAAGATACACATTTCTCCAAATTTCATCAAAAATCATCTCCCCAAATTTGTCACTACCGAAACACAAAAATAAATAATTTAATCAGAGGGGTCACATTGACCTATTAAGATTTTGTTCACATCTACCTTGAAAATGTAGTTTTTAGCTATTTTTTAGAGAAAGTTCTCACAGGTAAATCAATAATTACAATTTTAACAATATTTCAAGTGTAATTTATGAGATTTGTTGTATTTTGAATCCAATCTTTCTTTGTAAAAGTCATAAAGTTTATCAAACTGATTTCAAAGTGAATGTTTGAATAAACATTGAACCAAACACTATGATAACATCTGAGTTGATCATTCAATATACTTGATTTCTGACAAATCATCCCATGTTTCGGTCGTGACAGTAATGTGTTGGTAGTGACCACATCACATGACACAATTAAACTCACATACTAAAACATTAAAATACTAATGATTTGCATAACTGTACTAAAATTGTGTTTATTTCCCCTAAAAAAAAATGATTATATGTTCCCTTCTGTCACTACCGAAACAATGACGTCACTACTAAAACAGTCAGGACCAAAACAATGTGATGTAATTTCGGTAGTGACAATTTGACACTTTTGAGCCGCTCAAAGATGACGATCAGCTCTTGGTTATCTAACACAGATCTGAACAGTTGAACACACATAAAAACTACATTTTATCGAATAACACACAAGAAGTTTGGTTAATTGCAGAAAAAGGTGTTCGGTAGTGACATTCCTTACTAAAATGTTGTTTATTTCCCTCAAATAAATTATGTGTACTTTTGTCACTACCAAAACAATGACGTCACTACCGAAACTTCACCATGTTTTTGGTAGTGACAGTAATGTGTCGGTAGTGACCAAAATTAACTCGCACACTAAAACACAATTAAAATACTAATGATTTGCATAATTGTACTAAAATTGAGTTTGTTTCCCCAAATAAATGATAATGTGTTCCTTTTGTCACTACCGAAACAATGATGTCAGTACCGAAACAGTCGTGCCCGAAACGTGGTGAAATTTCGGTAGTGACAATTTTAGACACTTTGCTGTGAAAGAGAGGCTGTGAGAAGAAGAACACAGGAATATCTCCTGATCAGAAATGTAGAAGTGTCTCAATGACTCAAACACACACCGTTTCGGTAGTGACATCAACATGTGGGACACTTTTTTTACATAAAGTTTCGTGATTTAAACAAAGTAAATTAAAAATGATTTCAATATTTTCACAAGTTGAAATGTAGGGGTCAGGGTTCAGGACAAACACATCCCAATTGAAAGTACCCAATAAATGATGATTTTATATATATTAATCTTACTGATATTTTAAATATTATTATGGGATTCAATAGATAAAAGAAGTATCTAAAATTTGTATATTTAAATGCTTTTTAAATGTGTTTTTTTGGTTGTGGGACAGCAGTTTGCACCAATTCTGTATTATTCTGGCCCATAATAAAGATGATTTTCTACACCTTGACGGCGGCCCTCAGCACGGGGAACTGCGGCGGCTCGCGGCGGGGCTCGTTCGTCTCCAGAACCTGTTTGATGAACTTCTCGATCTCTCTCTCGGACATCCCGTAGCGATATCCGGACTGCCGCAGGATCTCGATGCTCTCCGACAGCTTATCGTAGATGCAGGGTTCACTGAGAGACGAGCCCATGATTCAGTCAGAGCCGCGTCTTCATCATCATCATCATCTTCATCAGTCAGGTGTTTGATCGACAGGTGAGATGTGTGCGTGTGTGTAATGTGTGTTTAAGTGTGTGTGTGTGTGTGTGTGTTGTTTGACAGATGTTCTTTTTATCCTAAATCACGGGAGAAAGCGTTTGCCTTCATGACTGACGAACCCTGTGAAAAATAAAGTCAGAAACACATAATCAGACAAACATATGACAATCTTCCTCATATTTATTAGCAGCGAGCGCGCTAACTCCCTCAACTACAGTCTTTATATTCTGCTATCCGCACAAACACTCCTCTATAAACACAAACGATCATCTTACTGTCGGTTTATTGTTGATTCGGCGATGATTTCCAGCAGTTTAGCGAGTTATTTCACTCGCACGTTCACGCTAACACTGCTCGCGCTGACTGAGCCGTTCACGTCACTCATCTGCGCGTTCACAACAGCGGATTCAACGCGTTCGTTCGCGACATTTTCGTTCATTTTGATTAAATAAGCGATTAAATTAACGATAAAATATTTTATAGTTTATTCACTCAAATATACATCTATAAGTATTGTATTTTTGGGAATAAAAACAAGCGAATGTGCCGCTGTAAATGCTCAAATAGAGGTTTAAATAACTCCTTAAACTTACCAAACCTTGACTTGACTAAATATTAACTCAATACAGCGCATTTTATCAAACTCTAAAAAGCACTTACAGCACGGCAGGAATTAAAAGACAGAGATAATATTTTGGCTCAAATTCATATTTTATTTATACATGTACACAAAATGTATGCAATGATTTATTATGTAGACGCAAAGTATTTATTATTATTACTATATTTTATGTTAAAATATGTTATATTACACTGTTTATTATAGCTACTTCAACAAGCGAATGTACCATTTTATAAATCAGATTTATTTAGTTTTTCACATATTTTTATATTTCAGTTATACAATATTGAATATATTTTGTAGCTCGCATCATACACACACACTGAACTTGTCATACAGCATTGATTTTTTTATTTATTTATTTATTTTTGAGAGAGAGATTTTCATTCATTAATTGTAAGTGTTTTATATTTAAATATCTAAATATTGGAGAATATTTTATAAATATCTAAATATTGGAAGATGTTAATTTTTCAATATAGTTAAATTTTAAAATTATTTATAGATCATATTTTGTGCTCTTAGTTTATAAAAATGCTATATTTTAACTGTGTTATTTGACATCTGACTTAAAAACAAACAATGACGTCACCAGCGTCTCTCCAGCAGGGGGCGCGCGCGCTGCGAGGAGCGAGAGCGCGCATGCCCGTGTCCCGCATTGTTTGGATCAGCTGTGCGTGGATGTGAAACCCCACCCAATGAGGAAGGACGAGCCGTGAGCAGCAGATCCGGACCACGACAGCACGAGCCCCGCAGCCGAACCCGCACCATGATCGCGTTATTCAACAAGCTGCTGGACTGGTTCAAGGCCTTGTTCTGGAAGGAGGAGATGGAGCTGACGCTCGTCGGCCTGCAGTACTCGGGAAAAACCACATTCGTCAACGTGATTGCGGTAATGAAGCCTTTCCTGCCTCTCGTTTCATTACAGGCCTCGGTCGAGTAACGGGTCGCGTGACTGACGCTGCGCTCCCGATTACAGCGAGATCGGACACAACATCAGCACAATGTGTCAGATTCAGCGTCGTCAGGGCAGATATGATGATGTGTCAGACACAATGTAGCAGATGCAGCATCATCAGACTCAATATAGAACATACGGCAGTGCAATAGATCAGATACAATGTCTCGTATGTGCTGGATAAAGCGTCATGATGTGTCAGATACTGTGTGATCAAGTACATCGTGTGCATCATCAGACACTATAGATCAGATTTAACATTCAACTCAATACAGAAGACACAACAACATCAGACGAGATGTAGCAGATGCAGCATCGTCGGATACAGTGTGTCAGATCGGACACAGTAGATCAGACACAACATCAGATGTAATTTAGGAGAACCGTCTGATTCAGCAACATTAGATCAGATAAAAATCACAGCGTCATTAAAAACATTAAAGAAACGGTAGATCAGATACAACATCAGACATAATATAGAAGATAAAACAGCATCATTAGATTATTAGATGCATCACATAGATCATCATCAGATCAAATCAGACACAATGTGTCATATTCATTCTCGTTGGATACAGTGTTTCAGATACAGAGTCATCAGATCAGTGTATCACATACAGAATAATCAGATCAGACAGTATGTGTTGGATAAAGCATCATCACTAGATATAATGTGTGTCAGATACTGTGTGATCAAGTACATTGTGTGTATCATCTGATCAGACACAATAGATTTAACATTCAACTCAATACAGTAGACACAACAACATCAGACACAATGTATCAGATCAGAAACAATAGATCAGACACAACATTAGACATAATATAGAACTGTCTGATTCAGCAATATTAGATCAGATAAAAATCACTAGAATCAATGTATCAAATACAGAATTATCAGATCAGACACAATGTTTCAGATGCGGCATCATCAGATCTGATGTATCACATAGTGCATTATCACATCAAATCAGACATAATGTATCAGATTCATCCTTCTTAAATACAGTGTGTCAGATCAGATAAAATGGATCAGGACAATGCATCAGATTCAGCATCATTAGATCAGATACATTATTAGATATAATGAATCACATTGCGCATCATCAGATCAAATCAGACACAATGTTTCATATCGTTAGATACCGTGCTTTAGTATCACTAGATACAATGTATCACATACAGCATCATCGGATCAGACAGACATCAGACACAATGTGTCTAATTCAGCGTCATTAAATCAGATGCGGCACTATCGGACACAGTGTATCATATTGCATATCTATTCATTTGGCCGACACACATCATCAGACACAATGTATCGGATCAGACGCTTCGTATCAGTTGATTCTGTATCAGATTAAACCTCATCAGACAAGATCTCACAGCAATCAGATGGACTTTACAGCTGTCAATCAAAAAAAGTGTTGACCCAGTTTCTCAACCAATCAGCATCTGGCATCTGTCCAATCAGCATTTTCACATGTTTGAGACACACACACACACACACACACTCAGGAAGGTCGTCGGCGCATAAATCCAGGCGTTTAGGGCTGTAAATCACATCAGCACCTGCTGCTTGACTGCGAGTCCTCACAGATGAGTCAGATTTCAGTGACATCACATCCTGTGTGAATCTCTCTCTCGTCCCACAGTCGGGTCAGTTCAGCGAGGACATGATCCCTACGGTCGGCTTCAACATGCGCAAGATCACCAAGGGGAACGTCACCATCAAGGTCAGTCCGTCAACAACATCACAGATTTTTATTATAAAAAAATGGCATTTCTTTTTACATTTACACATTTAGCAGATGCTTGTATTCAAAAGTGGACTTACGAAAGAGGATTCAAATAAAAGAGTGCTTTGTTTAATGAATGCATTGCCTTATAATTAGGTTATATAATGTTGTGTTGCAGTTGTGGGACATCGGCGGTCAGCCGCGCTTCCGGAGCATGTGGGAGCGATACTGCCGCGGCGTCAGCGCTATAGTGTGAGTATATCCCCCGAACGCCCTCGTGATGTCATGTGACCGTTACCGATCTCCTGTGTCGCTGCAGGTACATGGTGGACGCGGCGGATCCGGAGAAGATCGAGGCGTCGAAGAACGAGCTGCACAACCTGTTAGACAAACCGCAGCTGCAGGGAATCCCAGTGAGTCGTCGGAGAGATTCGGATCATGTGTTGTGGATGTTGCGGTCTTTACGTGATCGTGAACGTGTCTGTCTGCCCGCAGGTTCTGGTTTTGGGCAATAAGCGAGATCTTCCTGGAGCTCTGGACGAGAAGGAGCTCATCGAGAGGATGTGAGTTCATATCTGAAGATTTCTTTACACCTCCGTCATGTGGTCAGATCCGATCACACTTCTTAAAAAATTACTTAATTTAATTATGCAAAATCACATCAGTGTTTTAATAAGATAAGTTTCAAAATTTGCAAACAGGGTTGCAAAATTACAAATTTCATTTATTTATTTATTTATTTGACCGATTTTTAAATGCCCTGACAGTATGAATAATAATGTCTCTTTTCCTCATTTATAAAATATAAATATTTATATTTTTAATCTATTTAAAAATACAAGAAATCATCTTTTAAATTTTTTATTTTGTTTCATTTTCAGCGTTTATTGCTAGAAAATAGTGAAATCACATCAGTGTTTTAATCAATGTATAACTTTGAATCATCTTTGAAAAATATATTTTTTAATTATGAATTTTAAGCAAAATCACGTCAAATTTTAATGGTTTTAATTTTTAAACGGTTAAACATTTTTAATAAAATTTGCTAATAGGGTTGCAAAATTACAAATTTCACTCATATTGATTTTTTAAAAGCACTGACATGTTTTATAAAATATATGTATTTATATTTTTAATGTATTTAAAAATAAAAAATTTTGTTGTATTTAATTTTTAGTATTTATTGCTAGAAAATAGCGAAATCACATCAGCGTTTTAATCAGATAAGTTTCAAAATTTGCTAACAGGATTTCATAATTTCGTTTCATAATTACCAATTATTAGAAGTATGTGGAATATTGTCTTTCCCTCAGTTATAAAATATAGTTATATTTATAACATGTTTAAAACTATAAGAAATAAGCATTTATTGTTGAAAAGTGAAGAAACTGGTGAAGATGAAGTTTTAAAGTGCCTGTGAGGCTTTTATCTTGTGATTATTAATGTAACATCAAAATATTCTATATGAATATGAAAGTTCATTGTAGATGCATTGTTTTCCGATCACAATCCATCTTGAGCGATTTGAATGCAGTCAGATATAATCTGATAAATCTGATCTACAGGAACCTGTCGGCCATCCAGGACAGAGAGATCTGCTGTTACTCGATCTCCTGTAAGGAGAAGGACAACATCGGTAAGATAACTGCACTAAAATACCGTTTCACACCAGATATCGATCGTTTTATTGACAGTAAGGCCCTGCTGATGGTCGGAGAAAGTGAAAACTGTTTTAAAACGTTGTAAATTCTAGGCATGGAAAAATAATTGAAATATTGAAAGCAGGATGTACTAACTAATAAAACTAACTAACTAATAAAATCCAATAAAAGTTTTTTTTTTAAATTCTATTAATCACAAATGACTGTAAAGTTGATTGAAATCTCACAGAAATTGAATTGTAAGATCCCTTTTAACAGGCTGTTTGTGCTACTGTACCTTTAAGACGTCAGCGAGCTCTATGATTGGCTGCTCATAGTTTATCTGGGCGGGTCAAGTTGCTGAGTACTGAATAAATGTGGGCGGGTCATATGTTAATGAGCGTGTTGTGCGTTCCAGACATCACACTACAGTGGCTGATCCAGCACTCAAGGACCCGGCGGAGCTGAGGAGGCGGAGCTGGCGTCTCATTGGAGGAACCGCATCATGTGATCAACTGTATTTTAGGCGCTCTTGATTTCATTCTAAACAAACAAGCATCCGCCCCTCCTTCTATTCTTATAAACTAATTCACATCATTTACATTGTTTATTTTTGTTTTTACTTGAATGTGCTTTTTTACGGTTCATCATGAAGTCCGGACGTGTCACATGACGCGTTCTGCGTGTTTTTGCTCGAAGACTTGATCAAACCTCAACCGACGCCCACAGCATTTGTCAGAACCAGCGCTCTGTGGTCACGTGATTTGCGGCGGTCCATTTTACGCCGCCATCTTGTTTTAACGTTTTTCCAACGTTGTGAGAACGTTCCACATGCTCTCCGAACATTCACTGGGAGAATTCACCGATTTTAACTATTTTAGCATCATTAGCCTTTTAGCGTGACCTGGTGCTGGCGTCGTTCCTACGGATTTGACATCATCAGAAAAGTGACGTAAACGGCTTTGTTGACATTAACAGTCACTTACTAAGTCAACTTTTAGTTGTTTAACAAAGTTTGCGACTTTATTATTAAGTCAATTTAACGAAGTTGACTTTGACAAAGTCGTTTACAAAATCAAAGTTGTTTATAACCTGGTGGTGGCGAATGTGACATCATCTAGGTTTGCGCTAATCGCGTAACATTACGAAATCTGTCGTTTTAACAGAAAGCACACAAATCCGTCGGAAAGAGTTTAATGTGTCCAGGTGAAGGTTTTATATGTTTCCTCCTAGTCGCCGTAATGACAGCATTGTGTCAACGACATCGGTGGGTTGTCATGGCAACCCATTGCGTCAAGTTTTAGGAATGTCAGTCCACAAATCGTGTCAGTGTTTAGAGGAATATTTGATCGCAATACAGTGTCAGATGACGAACGTTGATCGGTCTATGTCAGACCCGCAGATCGTTGCGCAAATAAAAACAGCGGAGATGTGACGAATAACGTGCAGATCTCCTGCTGACGTCCAGTGTTGGTTCGGATCGCTGTTCATATCGGGGAGAGACAAAGGTTTTTTTCCGCTTAATTTTGTTTCATTTTTTGTCGCGTATGTGGATGTTTTGGCCTAAATCATAACGATTTATAAATGTGTCGGTTGATTATACATATGTAAATTTACATATTTTATCATTCTTTTGGTTGTTTTTAGCATGTTTTTACTCATGTTTTTTTCACAGTGTTTTTCAACTGGATTATGTAAATAGCAACTTAAACCAAATGAGATCTCCCTCCTGAGCGTTACGGTGTTTGTCCTGTGATTAGCTTCCTATGATATTAATAATAATAATAATAATAAAGAAGACCCCACTCATATTCACAGCAATCTGAACAAACGGATTGTGTGTGTGTGAATGTGAATGTGTGAGTGATTGTGTTTGTGTGCACGAATGCCGTCATATAGACTAGAATAATATTTACTTTCTAAATGCAGCAGGATTATTCGGTTGATTTTTCGCAACTGCAAATCATTTTATATTCATCTCCACTAATGTTTTGATTTGTCATATTTTCTTAGGGTGCGCGTCTAAACCTCGTCTACACAAGAGCAAACGACGCAATGTGACAAAACGGTGATAATCAACAAAGCTACACTGCTAGCACAGTTAGCCAGTTATGAAGTTGACTTTGACACAACAAAGTTCACATGATTACCCTGGTTACAATGGTAACCATAGTTACATAAGTTATTTACACTACAATACAACTGCTAACTTGCTATTAGCATCATTGTCATTGAAAAGTGACGTAAACAGCATTAAAAGTCATTTTACGACTTGTAGTTATTTAACAAAGTTGTGCGTTTGTGACATAGACAACTTAATAAAGTCGGTGTAATGAATTTGACTTTACCGAGTCCTTTATGAAGTCACCCTATTTTTTATTTTTTTTGCAATTATGTTTTTTAGTCAAATTTGTTGATTTGTTATTCATAATTCAGTATGTTTTAATCAAGTGGCGAAGCGGTTTGCAAGAAAACAACATAGTTACGCAACAAATTTGTAAATTACTTTTTCAAAATTGACTTTTTTTTTCAGTGTGCATTTTTCTTATTTAATGAAATTCACCCTGTGACAGACACATCTTTTATAATGAAGTCAATGTACCGAAGCTGACTTTAAAAAAGTCATTTATGAAGCCAATTTTTGTTTTAATGGATTTTTTTGAAAGTCAAATTTGTTAGTAATATTGAAGTCATTTGCGAAGTCGAACTAACTCATAATTCACTTCCTTACATTCAGTGGCAAAGAGGTTTGCAAGCAAACACATTACGTAACACCAAGTTCGTAAATGACTTAGTTCACTTTGCAAAAGTCGCTTATGAAGTCAAACTAACAAAATCAACTTTGTTGATTTATAACAACAATTTACGAAGTCATCCTAATGAAGTTATGTTCATAATCTATTAGCAAACTGGTTTCACAACTTTGCTACGTGACTTTGTTGGGTTCGTAAATTCGTATTTAAGTTCGTAATGACTTTGTCGAAGTTGACTTTTAAGAAATAGAATGCATTTCAGTCATTTAACGAAGTTGTGCACTTGCGACAACTTTATAATAACGAAGTTGACTTTACGAAGTCACCTTATTTTGTCTCGAATAGATTTTTTGAGAGTCAACTTTGTTGATTGTTACGTTCATAATTCAGTATATTTTAATTAAGTGGTGAAGTGGTTTGCAAGCACACATCTTAGCTACGCAAAAATAAGTTCGTAAACGACTGTTGAAGTTGACTTCGTAATGACTGTTTTAATAGCTTTGTTGAAGTTGACTTTTTAAAAACAAACAAACATGCATTTTAGTTATTCAACGAAGTTGTGTGCTTGCGACTGACAACTTTATTATAATGAAGTCGATTGTAACGAACTTGACTTTTCGAAGTCTTTTTACAAAGACACCTTGTTTTGTTTATAATAGACTTTTTTAAGTCAGTTTTGTTGGTAATAACAAAGTAATTTGCGAAGTCGACCTAACAAAGTTATATTTATAATTCACTTTATTACAATCAAGTGGCAAAGTGGTTTGCAAGCACACACATTTCGTAAATGACTTAGTTCACTTTGCAAGAGTCGCTAAGTTGTTTTACGAAGTAAAACAAACGAAGTCAACTTTGTTGATTATAACAATATACAAAGTCATCCTAATGAAGTTATGTTCATAATCTATTGGTGAACTGGTTTCGCAACTTTGTTACGTGACTTAAATGACTTTGCTCACGCCAACTTTGTAAAAGTCACAATCTAACCAAGCTGACTTTGATTATAATGTTGTGAGCGCTTTGTTTGATTATAACGATCTGATTGCCGTTTTGTCATCTTGCGTGTTTCGACATTTGATTTTCTGCTGCTCATGTTTACTCCTGTCATCAGTTCATCTGGACTCTCATGATCGTCTGTATGTGTGTTGATTTAATTATTTTTTTAATGTCTAATTAAATGTGGCCATAATGTTTGTTTTGATATGTCATTGTTTTAATTGTTTGTAGCAGAGTCGCTCTTTTGTTTCTTGGGGAATCATGTGACTTCACACTGATGTCCCACTGCATGACTCATTAGGGGATGGAGCAGGTTGCCATGGTTACTGTATAATTCAAGTTGTGATTGGACCGAGCGTGATGTTCTTTTTTCCCCTCTTTATATGGACCAGACAGTAACTTTTTACAGCAGTCAGTCACATAACAAGTGTTTCTGTACAAGACTCCATCAGTTGAGTTGTTCATTTGGGATCTTTCTATTCTCTCGTACTCGCGGTGATAACTGTACATGTTGTTCTTGTTATTTACAGATTATTTAAAAATGAAATTAAATGATTTCCCTATCAGAACTGCTGCTTCTTCCTTCTTTCAGTCAAGATTTTATTCTAATTTAATGATACAAAATGAGCTTCACAAGGTTAATAAAGGACAACATTCAGACTTTAGAAACGTTATCAGGAAAGTAAAAACATACAAGGAATTTAATTTGGTGCTCTATAGTAGTATATAAAGTATACTAACATACTGTAAATCTGCAGTATGTGTTGCATGTTTTATTATTCTACTTAATGATCTACTGCATTTGACAAAGGTACACTACACCTCATACTGTATCCCACAATGCATTGTGTTCAACCAACTTTTTTTTAAGTATGCACTGCAGTAACTCTGTGCAGTAAACTGTGAGCAGTATGCGAGTCTACAACGTCACCAGCAGAGGTCAGTAGAGACATATAATACAAATATTTCTCATTAATAATGAAATAAGACGAAATCTCTTCTGTGCAGTAAGCAGTTTTTCTCTGGAAACTAACTGAACGTTTATTGATGTGAGGTCAACAATAAAAATGGTTCAATAAAGCATTAACCTACATGTTATATTAGAAGGCAGTCAATTTGTTCCTAAATAATTGATATTATTAAATGATTTCAGACTTAAGTTACGCAATATAACCTTCAAGCAGCCGCTAGCAACAACACAGGTCACATAACGTCTCATCAGCGAGTTTCGCGCTCTTTTTTTTATTTTATTTACATGAAATATTTGCAACATTAGGGACACACGGCTAAAGTATAAGGCAGTTACAAGAGCGTGACATAAACAAAAGCATAATTTAGCACAATAAAATAGCATTTTGATTATAAAGGTCTTTGGAATGATGATGTTTTGACATATTCCCAGGGATGTGCTTTCTTACGTACATAAACGCATCGGCGATCTGTTGGTTAAAGTGAGTTAACGGGGTTCGTTTGAGCGCATTCATTCCCGTCAGACCCCTCGCTGCTGTTGGTTTTGGACCGGTCTATCTGGTTTTGTTATTCAGCTGGTAGGATGTGAAAAGGTCAGAGGTCAGAGTGTTGTCATGGAGAGGGTGACAGCGTGACGTGCCGGATGTCTGACCCGGTCTGATCCGGCCGGACGGCGGGATTCCACCGGGCTCATGCCAGCGGTGCCCGCGGTCTTCCTGCTCCCACGGACGGACGTCGACCGAGTCCCGCGGCGCTGCTGACGGCCGGTTCCGCCGAGCCCGCGGTGATCTGGAGCGGCTCTGAGAGGGTTTCCACGGCGATCTCACACAGAGCTTCAATCTTCTTCATTTCAACAAAACAAACAGTGTCTCAGAGCCGTCGACCCACACAAAACACACACACAACTCTTAAATGAATGTATAATGAACACTGAGGAGACTTTCACTGAACTTATTTATTTACACTTACACAACAGGAGAAGGGCCTACTGTGTTTTTACCTCAAACATATTAAAATACGTTTTATTTTCAGACACTGTAATTCTACTGAATGTTAATGTGGCAATCATTCTGTATCACCACAGCATAGTGTGTTTGAATAATAACACATTTGACACATAATAGTACATTTGACGTCATCTGTTGTGCAGTTCTGTTCTGATTTTCATTCATGAATTCACATCTGTGGCAACAAAATCACCCTCTGTGAGCCACAGTGTGTGGGTTTATAGTTTAAGGACAAAACTGTCCACAGAAGTCAGATAAAAACCCCTTTCATGGACAGTTCATTTGGGTAAATCTATTTGTTTAAAAATAGCTGTAGTGTTTGTTAGTTCGGTCATAATTTTCATAATTACCTATGATATGTGCACATTTAGTACAAAAATATATAACCTTATAAGTTTATCAGCATCAGTATTTTCACTTTGCTCTACAGACACGTATCATTGATTACATAACATTAACTACATTGATCTATTGATGTTTTCGGTCTGTTGAAAAACTAGTGATCCGGTGTTTTCAAATCTCACCTGAAAAGAGTAGTGTTGGGAATAACACATTACAAGTAACATGCGTTACGTGATCAGATTTTTTTGATGTAGCCAGTAACATGCATTATGTAATCTGTTTTTTTTATGTAGCAAGTAACGCATTTACAAGTAACGTGCATTAAGCAATCAGATTACTTTTTTTGATGTAACAAGTAACACCTTACAAGTAACGTGCATTACGCAATCAGATTACTTTTTTGATGTAACAAGTAACATCTTACAAGTAACGTGCATTACATAATCAGATTACTTTTTTGATGTAACAAGTAACACCTTACAAGTAACGTGCATTACATAATCAGATTACTTTTTTTGATGTAACAAGTAACACCTTACAAGTAACGTGCATTACATAATCAGATTACTTTTTTTGATGTAACAAGTAACATCTTACAAGTAACGTGCATTACATAATCAGATTACTTTTTTGATGTAACAAGTAACACCTTACAAGTAACGTGCATTACATAATCAGATTACTTTTTTGATGTAACAAGTAACATCTTACAAGTAACGTGCATTACATAATCAGATTACTTTTTTGATGTAACAAGTAACATCTTACAAGTAACGTGCATTACATAATCAGATTACTTTTTTGATGTAACAAGTAACATCTTACAAGTAACGTGCATTACATAATCAGATTACTTTTTTGATGTAACAAGTAACATCTTACAAGTAACGTGCATTACATAATCAGATTACTTTTTTTGATGTAACAAGTAACACCTTACAAGTAACGTGCATTACATAATCAGATTACTTTTTTGATGTAACAAGTAACACCTTACAAGTAACGTGCATTACATAATCAGATTACTTTTTTGATGTAACAAGTAACACCTTACAAGTAACGTGCATTACATAATCAGATTACTTTTTTGATTTAACAAGTAACACCTTACAAGTAACGTGCATTACATAATCAGATTACTTTTTTGATGTAACAAGTAACATCTTACAAGTAACGTGCATTACGCAATCAGATTACTTTTTTGATGTAACACGTAACACCTTACAAGTAACGTGCATTACATAATCAGATTACTTTTTTGATTTAACAAGTAACACCTTACAAGTAACGTGCATTACATAATCAGATTACTTTTTTGATGTAGCAAGTAACGCATTTACAAGTAACGTGCATTACATAATCAGATTACTTTTTTGATGTAACAAGTTAACACATTACAAGTAACATGCATTATGTAGATACTCAAAAAAGCAGGCATGGACTCCTTTTTGGATTGATTTTCTGGAGCAACTTGGCATTTCTGACTGACAAACGTAATATTGAATAGAGGGTGGGGTTTTATTTTAGTCCACCTCATCTCCATTCTTTGCTCATAGCAGACTGACCATTGGAGGAGAGTGGTTAAGGATATTCAACCCAAGTCATCAAACTGACATCATCAGAGAAGGAACGCCATTCCAGAGCAGAAGCAAATTTTCAGAATTTGACTAAAGATTAACACAACAAACATTTTTTTCTTTGTGTATTAACTTGCATGAATTAATTGTTCATTACAAGACTTGTAAGGTGAGCTAACGAAGTAAATACGGTCAATTCTGATTTCACGACGACTTTAAAAAAAAGAAATTCTATATAATAGGCCTGTTAATAATAATATATTAATAGTAATTATAATTAGTAGTTTATTGAAAAAGTGTTCTGCGAAAGCTGTTTCTACTTTGGCCAGTTTTCAGAGTTGCTGTTGACTGTTGACATGTTTATATCAAGCTACCAGGATATCATCTGGTTTGATGAGAAAACATTTTCAAAAAATTCTGTTGCCCCGTTTGTTACCTCCACACGACAAACTTAAAAGATTTTGCCCCAAAAATGTGCGACAGAAAGCCGACTTCCCTGAAAGTGTAAACACAGTCTTGACCTCATTCTGTGTGGTTCATGGCAGCACAGAGCGTTTAATCTACCCCGGATTACTTGTCACCCCATTCTTGCCCCCTCCGTGTTACCCACATCAGTGCGAGCGTCCCGTCTCCATGGCAACCAGGCCGAGAGCAAGACGGAGAATGTCGCGTCTGTTTCTGGTCTGCTGCTGTTTGGAGTCTGAATGCCGAGAGCCGGCGTGTGACAGTCGCGTAGCAACCGCTCAGGGGCCGCTATTGATATTCAGCGCGGGGGCCGCGGCTCAGGAACAATACGGGCCTTATGGGCCCCACGACTCCTCCTGAGAATCTACTGTAGGAGGAAAATCTCTTCAGAGCAGCCAAGAGACAGCAGTTCAACTGTGCATGCGAATCATTCAAACAGATAAACACATAAATCGTTTAAAACAGAGAATGTTGCATAAGGCTTATTAACATATTCAAACTCTTTTAAACTTTTATTGGCTGCAACCAAGTACAAAAAGAAATACAAAAGATTTGATGCTAACAATCTGTTCAGCAACATCGGTTCAATTTGCTATTATAATCATTTCTAACGTGTTAAAGTTGCAAAAACAGTCTTTTCTTATAGTTCATAGAGTCATTTGCCTCTGCTGAGAGTTACGGGCACAGATCAGTCAGTTCCAGCAGAGAATCAGACATTCTTTGATGTGTGAGACACTAAAACACAGAATTTCATCTTCCCAAGGCCACAGCCGTGAACTTTAGCTTATAAAAGTTGATCTGAAAAGGTTTTCCAACCCACACTTTCATTCTTATACACTGACTTCTAAAACACAAGGCAATTTAAAGATACAAATGAAGTGCATAAAAATAGAATGTTTTCAAGTTTGCCGTAAATGTCCATCCAGCAGTATAATATTTATGCATAAACAAAACATTAGTTATTAAAATACGATGAAACGGTTAGAGTTTTTATGTAGGTCTGAAGTAAAGAAAGTGGATTGACAGACTGAATTAACTAATCAACTAGTTGCGAACATTTATAACAAATAGTTGTAATAAGGAATCTATAAATCTTGTTGTGACTTTTTATTGACTTTTTTTCTAACAATTGCGAGTTACAAAGTCAGAATTGTGAGATATAAAAATTTTTCTTGCAATTGCCAGTTTATATCTCGCAATTGTGACTTTATTTCACGCAATTCTAAAATAAAAAAAGGTCTTCAGTGGCAGAAACAGGCTTCCACTGGATTCTGATTGGTCGTAGTCAATGACGAAACAGGAAACGGTTGCTCTACTTCCTGTGTGTAACTCATCCAGCGGTGAGTGACAGCTGTGTTTAACGGGATAGTTCAGTCATTTTTTAAGCATTTATTTCATGTTCATCTACTGTGAGGAAAGTCATACATATTTGGAACAAATAAATGACAAATGATGATTTTTGTGTGAACTGTCCCTTTAAGAGTGTTAGTGACGATATTTCATTCACAGTTTTTATGAAAACAGAAGAACGTTGAAGATCAACATGGCGTTCCGATGATCAGCTCGGGCGGACTTTCCTTGACTTTATCAAAGAACGCCGCGGGCGACGTTCCCGACACGATCTTCAGCTTGTCCTCCTGGACGGAGACGGGCGAGGACAGGGATGAGGAGACGGCCGTGGCGTTGGTGGAGGAAGACGAGGACGTGGAGGACGATGAGGGATCCGGCAGACACTCGTCGCAGCAGCAGCAGCAGCAGTCCATGAACGCCTGGCCCAGAGCGCGACAGAGGCAGAGCAGCAGGACGGGCGTCGCCCCCGCCCGCACGAACAACAGGAACTGACCAATCAGAGCCAGCAGAGCCCGTGTGGCCACGCCCACCTCCACGCCCGCAGACGCCAGCACAATATTCCATGCGTTTTCCGGCAAACTGCACACGGCGTATATGGACGCCAGCGCCACCACCGTACGGGTCAGCTGACGCTCTCGTCGCTGCTTTTTCGGGGACGAAGACGCGGAGGACGACGCGGAGGACGGCCGTTTCTCGTCGGCGACGTGCCGCGTGAGCAGCTGACATGCGCCCGTGAACAACAGCGGCAGGCAGAAGAAGCACC
The DNA here is from genome assembly GCF_024489055.1 of Chanodichthys erythropterus. NCBI lineage: Eukaryota > Metazoa > Chordata > Actinopteri > Cypriniformes > Xenocyprididae > Chanodichthys > Chanodichthys erythropterus. The sequence continues at coordinate 28,195,530 of NC_090230.1, forward strand.
CGAAGGTCCACCACATTCTGGACTGGTGGTACGTCAGCACCAGCGAGTACAGCGTCTCGGGCAGCGCCGCGGACGGCTGCTGGCTACACGAGTCTACCGGCAGACCCGTCCGCGGAGACACTTCCTGCTCCAGCCGCCACATCAGCAGCTCCGGGGCGGCCAGGACCAGAGACCCCACCCAGATGACCGACAGCTTGGCCAGGATGGACTGACAGGACTCGACCTGCTGCGGCCGCGCCTGAACGCTGGTCACCGCGTGGAAGCGATCGATGCTGAGCGCGCACAGAGTGAAGGTGGTCACGCCCAGAGACGTCACCTGAAAGACACGTCAACACAATCACATGACCTCCATGGTATCAATGCAGTTGACCGTGGTAATACTACATTTTTTGACCCATACCATGGTAAAACTTTTTAAAGACATTTTTAGACATGTACCATTGTAAAATCATAAACCCATATCATGGTAAAACTTTTTTGGGGGGCATGTACCTTGGTCATACCATGTTTTTGGACACGTACCATGGTAAATCTATGTTCTCATTTTACATATACTATGGTGATGACGTTTTTTGAACACGTCCAATGGTGATACTATGTTTTTGTAAACATGGTAAAACTTTTTGGGGGTATGTACATGGTCATATCATGTTTTTGCACATGTACCATGGTAAAAGCAAGTTTTTTTACATCTATCATGGTGATACTATGTTTTTGGACATGTACCACGGTAAAAACATGTTTTTGAACACATACAATGGTGATACTATGTTTTTGGACGTGCACCATGGTAAAAATGTTTTTGGACATTGCCAAATTTATGCCATGTTTTTGAACATCTACCATGGTAAAACCATGTTTTTTGCACATGTACAATGTTTTTTGACACATATTATGGTAAACCACAATTCTGGACATATGCTATGTTAGTACCATGGTATTCTTTGAAGTACCTTGGACACCCATATAAATGCCATGGCATATGCAATCATTCAGTACTATGGTATGTATATATTAAAGTACCATGATTTTACCATTTTATGCGACCAAAAATTCATGATGTCAGTAAGGGTGATAAAAATAAGGGTTGATTTTCCCAAGTCATACAGAATATTGAGTCGATTTGCATCTAATCTAATATGTTAATTCCCTGTCATGTGAAATGTTTTAGGGCTGCAGAAGTGGGTCAACAGACAACCCTGCCCTTAAACTCACTCAAAACACTCATTCAACACGCTAATGGACCCAATTAGTGCCGCTAATTACCCGGAGATCTCATTTACATGACAATCTGGAGAGCTGGTGCTTCAAAGAGGAGGCTGGAAAATAAACTCAAGAAACTACTGCACAGTGACACACACCCACTGCGAGGGCAAAACAAGAGAAAGTTGACGCGTCTGTTCACTCAAGTGAAATTATGTGGTATTACCATGTTTTCATATATTGGGGCGTGTCTGTCCCGAACCCTACCCCTAAATTTCAATTTGTAAAAATGAAATTGAAATAATTTTTGCATTTTTTTCCATTGGTCCCTCTTTCATGTCACTACCGGAACAGTGTGTTTTTGAGTCATTTTAACACACTTCTACATTTCTGATCAGGAGATATTCGTGTGTTCCTCCTCTCACAGCCTCACTTTCACAGCAGATTCTGAGTTAAATGTGTTCAGAAGCCTGAAAATCTGTGAGGAGCTTTAAGGAACGTCACTAACAAACACCTTTTCTGCAATTAAACACACTTTTCTGGCTTTTATTCTGTAAAATTAAGTTTTTGTGTGTGTTTAACTGTTCAGAACTGTGATACATAACCATGTGATCATCATCTTTGAGCGGCTCAAAAGTGTCTGAAATTGTCACAACCGAAATTTCACCACATTTCGGTCATGACTGTTTCGGTAGTGACATCATTGTTTCGGTAGTGACAAAAGTACACATTATCATTTATTTGGGGGAAATAAACACAATTTTAGTACAGTTATGCAAATCATTATTATTTTAACATGTTTTAGTGTGTGAGTTAAATTGTGTCATGTGATGTGTCACTACCAACACATTACTGTCACGACCGAAACATGGGATGATTTGTCAGAAATAAAGTATATTGAATGATCAACTCAGATGTTATCATAGTGTTTGGTTCAAACTAATGAATCCTTCACTTTGAAATCAGTTTGATAAACTTTATGACTTTTACAAAGAAAGATTGGATTCAAAATACAACAAATCTCATAAATTACACTTGAAATATTGTTAAAATTGTAATTATTGATTTACCTGTGATTTACCTTTCTTTAAAAAATAGCAAAAAACTATATTTACAAGGTAGATGTGAACAAAATCTCAATAGATCAAGGTAACCCTTCTTATTAAATGATTTATTAGTGTGTTTCGGTAGTGACAATTTTGGGGAGAGGAAAAATATTCCAAAACTTTCTGAAAATACAATATGAGAATTAACTGCACAATTACTAGAAACGTGTAGTTTAAATATTATACAATTTGCATATATACAAAATTTGTGGGAAAAGACATTTCCAACTGACTTTGAACCAGTTCTGTAGAATGACCCATACAGCTTTTGTTTAGACAGCAAGACAGTGTGTGTGTGTGTTATAATTATAATCAGACTGATTGATTTTTGTCTCACACACCTCCACATATGGCACTATCCTGCAGGAAAGATCTCCCATCAGCCTTCTCTTGGTCAGCTCGTTGAGGATCACCACAGGCAGGCAGAAGAACAGGACCATGAAGTCCCAGAAGGCCAGGCTGGCCAGCGCGCAGTTCCACGTGCTCTTCAGGTAATAATTGTGCCACACGATGCACATGAGCGCCAGGTTACCCACAATGCCCACTGAGAACACGATGAGCGACAGCAGCATGACGGCGTACGCGCTGTACGACTCCTCCGTGAGCGGGTACAGCGGGTTGTGAACGCGCAGCGAGCCGTTGAACGTTCGCGGTGTGGTGAAGAACGCGTCCGGGTCGGAATGAGGGCGCGCGTGTCGGTCTCGCTGTTTGGATTTGGACCCGCGCGGAACTCGCGGTGCGTGAGGATGCACGAGGCTCCGCACAGCTTCATCATCATCTTCATCATCACTGCGATGGGCCGCTGAGGGGTTCGCGCTCGCGGAGAGCTCCAGCGATGAGGATGATGAAGGCTTCATCAGGCTCATCTTCATCTCCACCGCGCGTTTATCCGCCTGAACTGAGGCAACAATTAGAGAAAGAGCAAATAAAAGCGTCAACATGATGAGAGTGTGATGAACAGATCGGGATGATGAAATGATGCGCTGCGGATGAGCGAGAGCTTCAGTCTGATCATCTCATCAAGTTCTGCTCCTCTAGTTTCTCCTCAAGTTCTTGAGGGAATTAATGAAGAGCGCCAGAATAAAATCTGCCCCCTCGTGGTCAGTAAATGATGTGTTCACAAAGTACAAATGTTGCTTTATTTAGAGAAAAGAAAAAACGCACATCACTGAAGCTGAACACGTGTTTGGACATAAGAACTCATCATTAATATTATCATTATGCTATCAAGGCTGAGTTTTCAACGTGTTCATCTACTGACACATTTTCCAATTAACCACAAAGTTTAATTACCCTTTGAATCGGAATGACAGAAAGAGGGGTTTTTTTGCAGTCTGGGAAGTGACAAATTATACTTTAAATATTTATTCATAAAAATAATAAAAAATCATTGCCAGGTCTGGATAAGTATGGAAAAACATTAATTGGAGTATGGAAAATTATTTGTGTTTCTAGACTAGTGCCCCTAAAATCAAGAATTTCTAAAAAATAAAGTTGTCATTCATCAGAGTGATTGTTGAACACAACTGAATAAATTCAAGGCACACATTTTCATTACGCAAAACTCTGTCTTTACCATAAGAGAGTATTTTTTGAACTTTGAACGTGTGTTCAAAAAATCTATCTATCTATCTATCTATCTATCTATCTATCTATCTATCTATCTATCTATCTATCTATCTATCTATCTATCTATCTATCTCTCTATCTATCTATCTATCTATCTATCTATCTATCTATCTATCTATCTATCTATCTATCTATCTATCTGTCTGTCTTTCTGTCTATCTATCTATCTATCTATCTATCTATCTATCTGTCTGACTATTGAAATTTATTATTATTGAAATTTTATTCAAGGAAAGCCCCTTGAGATGCAGCATCTCGTTTTCAAGGGGGACCAAGAACATACAACAGATACAGTACACTCAATACAATACAAAACAAACAGAACATTACAAGACAAATCTGCTCAAAGATCCCCCCTACCCTCCCAGGACCATTTCAGAATCTGCAGGGTATACAAATGTTTACAAAGACAGTTGTTTCAGGAACCATAACAATTACAAAAACTGACAATCAGTTTTCAAGAACAAGATATTTCAAGGAACCATCACAATTAAAAGCATTTACAATCAGTTTTCAAATAGTTTAACAAAGAAGTTCTAAAGGAGCCTAAAGTAGTATTAGATCTCACAGATGGAGGCAGATTATTCCAGTCTGAAGGAGCATTGTAACAAAAGGACCTCCGACCAACTACTTTGCACATAACAGGGACAGTAAAAGTCAGACATTGAGAATGTCGAAGAAAATAAGTTGGAGTATATTGTACAAAAAAACTTTTCAGATATGGTGGTAAATTCAAATAGATGCATCTAAAAATAAATTGAAACCAGTGATACTGTCGTCTTTTATCAGGCAACAACCAGTTAAGCTGATTATATAATTGGCAATGATGAGTTCTATATGGACACTTTAAAATGAACCTACACAGATTATTAAATAGAACATCTAATGGTTTAAGATATACATTGTATGTGTTTTGATAAACTATATCTGCATAATCAATAATTGTTAAAATTAATTGGGTAATTATCTTTTTTCGTACTCTAAATGTAAAACAATTTGATGACCTGTATAGAGGCATTAAACAAGAGTATGTTCGTTTTATTATGTAATCAATATGTGGTTTGAAATTTAATTCTGGATCAAGCCAAATTCCCAGATATTTAACAGAGGTCTCTTTTGTTACTAGAGTACCATTATCAAAATACAGGTTAAGTTCAGCAGATTTAAGAGAATGATGAGTACCAAAGAGCATACATAATGATTTTTTCATATTGAGTTTTAAGAGGTTACTTTTAAAACAATTTTGAACTGATTTAAGATCTGTCTGTAATTTGTTCTGAAGAAGAAATGAGTTGGAACTTGAAAAATAGACAACAGTATCATCTGCATATAAATGTACTTGACAATTATTACATACTTGCGGGAGATCATTAACAAAAATAGAAAAAAGAAGGGGGCCAAGGATAGAACCCTGTGGCACACCTTTTTCCATAATACATTCATCAGACTGTGCATCTTTGAATTGAACAAATTGACGTCTGTTATGGAGATAAGCATTAAACCATAAGAGAGCATTTCTATTAAAACCTATGGATTTAAGCTTGTCCAGGAGCAAGTAGTGATCTACCAAGTCAAAAGCCTTGGAGAGGTCAAGAAATATAGCACCTGTACATTGGTTCTTGTCACAGGAGGAGAATACATCGTTAGTGAATTTAAGTAAAGCAGTTGTAGTAAAGTACCCAGAACAAAAACCTGATTGATAAGGAGATAATATGTTTGATTGATTAAGATATTTATATAATTGTTGATAAATAATCTTCTCAAATATTTTGGTAACTGTACAAATAATAGAAATTGGACGGTAATTACATAAATCTGTATTGTCACCTCCCTTAAATATTGGAGTTACTCTTGCTGTTTTCCAAACAGTTGGAATAGAACTCATATCTAAAGACATATTATACAAATCAGAAAGTGGATGTATTAATATACTGGATCCAAGTTTAAGAAATTTGGCTTCCAACCCATCAGGTCCAACACTACCATTTTTTAATTCACAGATGGCTTGAAATACTTCAGATGGCTGAATTCTAGAAAATGAAAAGGATCCATTAGTTTGATTTGATGAACTAGAAGAAACTAAATAATCAGAATATAGTGAACTACTAATTTGAGAAAAATGTGCATTAAATGCCTGAGCGATCATAAGAGGATCAGAAATAACATGATCATTTGCAATAACGCTATTAATAGAGTCATTATTTGATTTATTAAGGAGGTGATCTAGATGTTTCCAGAACTGTTTAGGATTATTCCAATTTTGACTAAAGGCATCCTTATAATAGTTAGATCTTGCGTTCCGAGTTTGTGTTTTGCAGTGGTTCCTAAGTTGTCGATATACTTCCCGATCAGTAGGGTCTCTAGATTGTTTAAATTTTTCCCACGCTCGATCACGTTTTTTAAAAAGGCATATTAAATCAGGACTAATCCATGGGAGATGTCGACCTTTCACACGAATCGTTTTAAATGGAGCATGTTGATTAATTACATTGTTAACTTCAGAATAGAAAAAATCCCATGCATTCTCAAATATTCTCATTCATTAAATAAAATCTAGTCCAATTAATATTAGCCAGGTCATTTATAAATTGTTCAGTATTTATGTTTTTGCATTGTCTGACTTTAATATATTTGGGTGGTAGTTTGGGTATTTTGATTTTCCACACACAGTGGTCACTAAAGCTGTCAGACAATATGCCCGATGTACTTATTCTATCTGGATTTGTAACTAGTATCCAGTCAAGCAAGGATGACGAACAGCGACCAATTCTGGTTGGTTCTTTTATTAACTGAGTGAAATTGGCACCTGCAATCATATTTCTGTCACTCGAGGAGGAACGGTGAAGCCAATTGCAGTTAAAATCACCAAGAACCACCATTTCACTATTTTTTCTAAGAGAATTAATTGTATTAATAATTGACTTAATTGAATCAGATGAAGCAGATGGTGGTTTATAGATATTAGTTATAATTATATGTTTATTGTCATGAAAAATTATTTTTAAAATGAGTGATTCAAAATTAACGGGCTCAACAGTTGGAATGAGAAGTGCACCTGTTAAATTTGTAGAGACATATGTTACTAACTCAGCTCTAAAAAGAGCATAACCATCCATCTTTATTTCAACATCTGATATTTTATTGTGTAAAATATCAGATGTTTATTGTCTATCTATCTATCTATCTATCTATCTATCTATCTATCTATCTATCTATCTATCTATCTATCTATCTATCTATCATACTAATTTCTATCTATCTATCTATCTATCTATCTATCTATCTATCTATCTATCTATCTATCTATCTATCTATCTATCTATCTATCTATCTGTCTGTCTGTCTGTCTATCTACACTATCATTAAAAAGTTGGGTTAAAAAACGTTTACAAATGTTTTGAAAGAAGTGCCTTTGAACAGATGAATGGATGACCTCATGACCTCAGTATTTCTTCACACTCTTCAGACACGATAATTATGTTGCAACACAAACGCGCTGATAAACGTTCATACAATTAGAAAGAAAATTCCCAGTCTTTTTCAGCTATTGTCTGTCCAGGATGAACTATTTTTATCCTCTGTGTTCTTGAAATAACCTCAGTGACGTGTAGGAGAGTCATTGTTCATGTGGCATTGAGCAATAAGGGATCAGGTTCTGCTGTATTTACCGTCTTTATAAATGTACATGAGTTTCGACACATGGTCTTTGTGTGTGTGTGTGTGTGTGTGTGTGTGTGTGTGTGTGTTTAGTTACAATGCCACTATTGAGAAACAGTCAGAAAAAGCATCAGACTTCTATAGAATCTTACAAAACTGAACCTTTCCATAAGGAAAACGTCACTAGACAGACTGAAACGAGTCAAACGCTGAATGACTGATTTTTTCTGCAGAATTCTCTCTGATCATCTTCATCACTGATGAGTCCTGATGCTTGAATCAGGGTTTTCTTCATGAAATATTTTCACTAGTGTGACGATGATTCGCCTCATTTTATCAAGTTTCCACAGATTTTCTCTCGCAACCAGCACAGATCAGTGTTGTTACTGGCAAATAAAACTATTAAAAATCGTTTCCATGAATTGAAATAAAGCTACAATATTATATGAAAAACTTAAGTAACTTAAATGAAATGATGCTGTTGTGTCCAGTGATTTTGTTCATAGCCACTAGAGGTCAGTAAAGCATCATGAGTCACAGTTCAATATGAGACGCTCAAACTGCAGAAACTCTGAATCATCTGAGCTCCTGCTGAAGTTTGATGATGTATTTATTCTCACTTCAGACTGAAATCTGTGCTGTGCTCTTCCTGAGTGACGGGTTTGATTTCGAAAGGTTTTTCACACCCTGCAGACGCTTTGAGCTGAAGTGTCGCGCCATTTCTGACCCGACGGGCCTCAGACAGACGTGTTGTGGAGAACATGATAACCCTGAGACCCGAGAGCTGTGGTGAAACTGTGTGTGTGTGTGTGTGTGTGTGTGTGTGTGTGTGTGTGTGTGTGTGTCATTGTGTTTATGAGAGTCGAGCTGCTATTGTCAAACCAACCGCTTTCATTCTTGAGTTCAGGCTCGACCAGATGCTCCGGTTCTCGCAGTTTCTTTGCATAAGATCAGACCATTACAGTCAGTGTGCTGAACTCATGCCAGCAGATCTTCCTCATGATGATGATGATGATGATGATGATACACTGACACTTGTTTACATAAGACTCACTCCGTCAGGAAAAATAGCATTACATTTATTGCTAAAATCAAATCCACGTTTCTGAACTATGAGCAATCAGATTTACATGTTCGCAGAACAGCATTAGTGCTGTTCAACATTCAGAACTGCTAAGGTGTTCTCAATGATTGTTGCTATGTGGTTGCTAGGGTGTTCTGAATGGTTGCCAAGATGTTTCTATGCAGTTGCTAAGGTGTTCTGAATGATTGTTGCTAGGGTGTTCTTGATGGTTGCCAAGATGTTACTATGCGGTTACTAAAGTCTTTAGACTGGTTGCCGGGGCATTGTTATGCAGTACTGCACAGTTGCCAGGCTGTTTCTATGTGCTTAGAGTGGTTGGTGTGTGTTTGTTTGTTTGTTTGTTTGTTTGTTTGTTTTGCTATGGCTTTCTAAGTTTTTTTCTAAGTATGTTGCCATGCATTTGCTAAGGCATTCCGAATGGTTGCCAGGGTGTTGCTATGCAGATACTGCACCATTCTAAGTGGTAGTTGGCATGTTGCAATGCAATTTTTATGGCATATGAGTGGTTGCCAGGGTGTTGCTATGCAGTTACTAAGGCATTCAGAGTGGTAGTTGGCATGTTACTGTGCAGTTTCTAGGGTGTCTGAGTGGTTGCCAGGGAGTTGCTATGCAGTTACTAAGGCACTCAGAGTGATATTTGGAATGTTGCTGTGCAGTTTCTAGGGCATCTGAGTGGTTGTTAGGGCATTGCTATGTAGTAACTAAGGCATTCTGAGTGGTTGCCAGGGCATTGCTAAGTAGTAACTAAGGCATTCTGAGTGGTTGTTAGGGCATTGCTAAGTAGTAACTAAGGCATTCTGAGTGGTTGCCAGGGCATTGCTATGTAGTAACTAAGGCATTCTGAGTGGTTGCCAGGGAATTGCTAAGTAGTAACTAAGGCATTCTGAGTGGTTGCCAGGGCATTGCTATGTAGTAACTAAGGCATTCTGAGTGGTTGCCAGGGAATTGCTAAGTAGTAACTAAGGCATTCTGAGTGGTTGCCAGGGCATTGCTAAGTAGTAACTAAGGCATTCTGAGTGGTTGTTAGGGCATTGCTAAGTAGTAACTAAGGCATTCTGAGTGGTTGCCAGGGCATTGCTATGTAGTAACTAAGGCATTCTGAGTGGTTGCCAGGGAATTGCTAAGTAGTAACTAAGGCATTCTGAGTGGTTGCCAGGGCATTGCTAAGTAGTAACTAAGGCATTCTGAGTGGTTGTTAGGGCATTGCTAAGTAGTAACTAAGGCATTCTGAGTGGTTGCCAGGGCATTGTTATGTAGTAACTAAGGCATTCTGAGTGGTTGCCAGGGCATTGCTAAGTAGTAACTAAGGCATTCTGAGTGGTTGCCAGGGCATTGCTAAGTAGTAACTAAGGCATTCTGAGTGGTTGTTAGGGCATTGCTAAGTAGTAATTAAGGCATTCTGAGTGGTTGTTAGGGCATTGCTAAGTAGTAACTAAGGCATTCTGAGTGGTTGCCAGGGCATTGCTATGTAGTAACTAAGGCATTCTGAGTGGTTGCCAGGGAATTGCTAAGTAGTAACTAAGGCATTCTGAGTGGTTGCCAGGGCATTGCTAAGTAGTAACTAAGGCATTCTGAGTGGTTGCCAGGGCATTGCTAAGTAGTAACTAAGGCATTCTGAGTGGTTGTTAGGGCATTGCTAAGTAGTAACTAAGGCATTCTGAGTGGTTGCCAGGACATTGCTATTTCTGCCAGTTCTGATGCTCACGTGTCCACTGTTGGCTCTTTCGGTGGTGGACAGGGGTCAGCATCACCCTGACTGGTCTGCGGCTATGCAGCTCCATACACAACAAACTGATGCACTGTGTATTCTGGCACCTTTCTATCAGAACCAGCATTAACTTCTGGAGCAGTTTGAGCTACAGGAGCTCGTCTGTTGGATCGGACCACACGGGCCAGACTTCAATGACCCTAACGCCAGTTCACCACTGTTCCTTCCTCGGAGCACTTTTGATAGATACTGACCACTGCAGACCGGGAACACCCCACAAGAGCTGCAGTTTTGGAGATGCTCTGATCCAGTCGTCTAGCCATCACACTTTGGTCTTTGTCAAACTCAAATCCTTACGCTTGCCCATTTTTCCTGCTTCTAACACATCAACTTTGAGGACAAAATGTTCACTTGCTGATTAATATATCCACCCACTAACAGGTGCCGTGATGAAGAGATAATCAGTGTTATTCACTTCACCTGTCAGGTGTATTTCAACTTGCAAACCTATTCTATGGTCCATTAAGTTGTTTTCTTAGGCATCGTAGCTTTACAGTTCTCGTGGTCAGTGGGTACCTCCTCCTCTGCAGACAGCTGGTCTCGCCAGGGAGCACCACTGTCTCCACAGCCTCCTCATGCTCATCCTCTGGGGCCCTGAAGTCACCAACCCCAAGGCAGATGTTATGGAGGATGGCCTCAAATGGTAAAATGGTAAAACAGTAAATATATACATATATACCTCCTTAAAAAACTCTGAAAATATCATTTGAGTGCTCACTTACATGAGGTAAAAATGTGTGGTCTCCTTCAGTGTTAGGAGGAAGTGGCCCTGAACCTGGTCTTCATTATCCCAAAAGCACGTTGGCTGCTTGTAGGGAGTAATGAGGGGTTGTGGAGGTCAGAGGTACTGCAAAACACTCTGGAGACGAGCCTGTATGACGCCAGAAAGGGTCTCAGTTGTGGCACCCTATCCGTGTCTGCGTTCACTTTTGAGGAGGTCCAGCAGAACTGTCAGGGCTGCCATCATTAAAAAGTCTTTGCAGCACAGGGACTCTCAAATTTATTTTGCAGTACAGGGGTCTGGTCTGAAAAGAGAGAAGAAATATTTTTAAATAAACAACAGCTTGATATTAGCTACCCATCTGTCTAAAGCTATTTCACCAAAGTCATTGGTGGAAGAAATCTGCAGATACTTCATGTAAGAAGTACTAATACTACACTGTAAAAATACTACAAGGCATGTGTTCAGAAACTTAGCTAAGTATATACTTGAAATATCAAAATCATGCATTCTGCCAGTATTTTACTGTTTTTATTTGATTTTTTTTATATTACTGCTGCATTGCTGTGTACGTTGCATTTTACTTCTTCTAAAATATAAAATTGAAATATAACAAAATATAAAAAGCAAATAAAAATCTACTCTACATTTCTGCCCCCACTACTCTTGTTAAAATCCCCTCACAAACGTCTGCTGTCAGCTAGGCCATTTAACGACGCTCGGTTCAGTGTTGCCAAGTCTGGAACTGGTCTACTTTCATACTGTTGCTGCGGGTGGTTTGTATAGTCTGCAGGCTGAAATGGTCTTTTACCAATATTTCCTCTTACCCCCTGCGTTTGGGCTAGTTTTGGCCACGATTCCACTACTTTTGATTAGCAATTGGGCAGATTTTGTTGTGCAGACCTGGCAACCCTGGCCCACGTTGCTATGCAGTTACAAAGGCATTGTGAGTGGTAATCGGTATGTTGCTATGCAGTTTCTAGGGCATCTGAGCAGTTGCCAGGGCGTTGCTATGCAGTTACAAAGGCATTTTGAGTGGTAATCGGTATGTTGCTATGCAGTTTCTAGGGCATCTGAGCAGTTGCCAGGGCGTTGCTATGCAGTTACAAAGGCATTGTGAGTGGTAATCGGTATGTTGCTATGCAGTTTCTATGGCATCTAAGCAGTTGCCAGGGCGTTGCTATGCAGTTACAAAGGCATTGTGAGTGGTAATCGGTATGTTGCTATGCAGTTTCTAGGGCATCTGAGCAGTTGCCAGGGCGTTGCTATGCAGTTACAAAGGCATTGTGAGTGGTAATCGGTATGTTGCTATGCAGTTTCTATGGCATCTAAGCAGTTGCCAGGGCGTTGCTATGCAGTTACAAAGGCATTGTGAGTGGTAATCGGTATGTTGCTACGCAGTTTCTAGGGCATCTGAGCAGTTGCCAGGGTGTTGCTATGCAATTAAAAAGGCATTGTGAGTGGTAATCAGTATGTTGCTATGCAGTTTCTATGGCATCTAAGCAGTTGCCAGGGTGTTGCTATGCAGTTACAAAGGTATTGTGAGTGGTAATCAGTATGTTGCTATGCAGTTTCTATGGCATCTAAGCAGTTGCCAGGGTGTTGCTATGCAGTTACAAAGGCATTTTGAGTGGTAATCGGTATGTTGCTACGCAGTTTCTAGGGCATCTGAGCAGTTGCCAGGGTGTTGCTATGCAATTAAAAAGGCATTGTGAGTGGTAATCAGTATGTTGCTATGCAGTTTCTATGGCATCTAAGCAGTTGCCAGGGTGTTGCTATGCAGTTACAAAGGTATTGTGAGTGGTAATTAGTATGTTGCTATGCAGTTTCTAGGGCATCTGAGTGGTTGCTATGCAGTTGCTTGAATTTGTGTGTTTGTGTGCGTATGTATGTGTGTGTTGCATTATTTCTTCATAAAGTTTGTGGCAAATTGCAATAATTTAGCATGTAATTAAGATCTGTTAATTATATGAATGAGATGATGAACTCTGATGAAGCGTGGTGTGCGCTGCAGTGTAAGTGCTGAAGCTCGTGACCCTTTAAAGACTAGCTGCTTTAATCTAGTGTAGTCATAATGACTCAGTTCTATTAAATCAAATTCTTCATACCTGAAGTTCATTTGTGGTGTTCCTGGCAGAAGCATTGTTGAGCGCGAGCCGGTTTAGATCAATGCCATGCTCTGGTTACGGCAGAACTCCAGTCAAACCAGTCTTCACCCAGAGCGGGAAGAGCCTGAATTAGACCTCCCAGAGCTTAATCTGATCACAGAAACCAGATCAGCCCTGCGAATCTGAACTCAAGGTCGTGTAAACAAGCCAAAAACACACATTCAATCCAAGAGAACCTGTCTGAGGACAATAAACCCATTTCACAAGATGATGCAGGATAAGTGTGTTTGAGAAGATGCTTGTGTTTGTTCAAAATCTCGTTTCTCTTTTACACTGTGTCAAAATCCACTGGAGATTTTTACTGGATGAAGTCAGAAGCACAGGTGTAGAGAATCACATTAACAACCAACATCACTAACTAGATCTTCATCTTCAACACTACATCTATTGATTCAGCAGTTATTTAATATTAAAGCGTGTTTGTGCGTCTTGTGTTACAGTTGCATAACCTGGTTTTTTGTTATATAATCAGAGACACTGATACATTTATTTTGGTCACCGCAGGGAAACACATTATTTCCTGAAGATAAAGGCTTTAATTCCTGATTCTTTAAACTCTGTGAAGTTTTGAATCTCTGCCATGTTTGTTCAAGAGTCGCTGTTGTTGCCAGAACTTAAAAAAGATGTTTCAGGCATTATTGTTTTGGCATCAACATAAATGCATTTGATCTTTACATTGTATACTCCAATGAGTATAATTTCATTAGTTTCCAGTGCGTTTCTCCAGGGTTTGTCGTGTGTTTTCTGTCCTCACAGTTAGTTTAGAGTAACAGGTGACACACTTGCTTTTTATTTGTCACCAAACAACTTTATTTCTGTGTGAAATATGCATATAATGCAGTAGGATTTGTTCTACTGTCCCAGTCATATTTTTATTTACCCTGCCAAAATTTTCACTGGCCACACCACAAAAAAATCATAAATAAGTAAATGAAAATACTGATTGTTTTCATTGTGTTTGACTCATAAACTTGATAAATAAGGTTATGACAGCAAATTTCAGATGCTAGTGAAATTTCACAAATCTCCATTCCGATTTTAATACAACAGCAAAAACAACTATATAAACCTCAAATATTATTAAAGACAATTAAACAGCGAGTAATAAAATAAGAACAAATAATAGCAATAGCACAAAAAAATACAACAGAGCAAAGATACAAATGAAATGAACAGTGATTTTCAGGTCGGTCCAACAGTGGTGCAGAAACTGAATAAAGTAATCAAATGTAAGTCTTCGCTGTATAAAGCAAAGATAGATTAATCTTTATTAAAGTTACAAAAGTTATTCAGTCAAGAACAATGAGTGATTCTTTGTCTTTTGTTGTTTGATTTATATTACGAACACAGACAGCAGCAGGTTTATTAGGCTGCTGTCACTTCAAGAGCGAATGCACGGATCCAATACACTGATACAGCTGTGTTTGATGATACTGTTATATGTATGATATATGATGACACTCGCAAGACAGGCATTTTGACATAATTTTGTGTGAATGTGTCCATTCAAGTGCAAGAAATTGTTCACGCAGTCCTTATATGTAAAATGTTAAATATTATATGTAAAAGAAATCTATATATATATATTTTTAAAAAAATGCTAAAAAAGGAAAATTGGCCAAATAAGATTGAACTTTTAATGAATTTGTTTCAATGAATTGCAAATATACAAAATACAAAACATACAGTACACAATATAGAACAATTTACAAGTCATATATTGTTTCATTCAAATTTTAAACTGTTTTTGCACACATTTAGCAACCTTTTTTTAAAGCTAATAAAAAGACTTTAACTTGGATTAAATTAAAAACAGAAATGATATAAACAAATTCAAAATATTGATTAAAATCTATAATAGTCATATTAAAAATGAATAGAAACGACAAAAACACTCCACAAAATGACTAAAACTTGAACTAAATTAAAATGAAAATAGAAAATATGAAAATAAAATCTATAATTTAAATCTGAAAAGTAAAATTGACCAACTAAGACAAGTTGTCCTTATCATTAAGCCCTGTTATGTAAAACAAAGATTGAACTTTTAATGAATTTATTTAAATGAATTGCAAATATGCAACATAGAACAATATTAAAACAATGTACAAGTCATGTTTCATTTATACTTTAAATATATATTGTATGAAAATAAAATATACTTTAAATATATATTTTAAATAGCATAAATTGACATTTTGTTTTATTTTACATGATTATAGATTTACATTTTCATCAATTTGTACATGAGTTTGTTTGAAGGAAAGCATCAGATGTTAAGTATTGTCTTTGTAATTTTAATTTAGACCTTTTCTAATTATTTTTAACAAACATTTTACTGTAAGGTCCATTAGGTAACAATATTTAGTGCATCTTTAACTAACAATATATTTGTTACAAAATGTATTTATCTTTGTTAGTGTTAAAAATACAACTGTTCAATGATCTCTGGTCCATTAAATAATATGAACATGCAACTTTTGATTTGAATAATTAGTTCATGTTAACTAATGAGGCTAACTAATGTAATATTATTATTATTAAATATTTGTTTAATTTAGTTGTTTTTTATGTTTAGTGCTTGTAATTTAAAAAAAAAATCAATAAACTGCAATGTATTGTGGGATACAGTATCTGACGCAGTCTAAACTTGATGATCAGTGTGCATATCCCATCATGCTGTAATTAGACTACAGTTTTAATTAAAACTAATTATTATAATTAAATAATAGCAGTTTAATTGTAACTGGAGCACGAGTGTATTCACACACACACACACACACACCTGCAGTGAGACACACATACCTGTTGAACAGGTGTATTTGGCGGCGCTCCAGTATTCCAGTCCTTTACTGGAAACTGCGTGAGTGCTGCCCGTAAACCGAGCCCTGTGGGCGGAGCCTGCGCTGTGATTGGCTGTGCATGATGTCAGCACTTGGGCTCATTCTGGTTCAAATGTTAAACCAGCAATTAACCCTCAGACAATGATTAAACCAGCAGCTTTCACTTTCCCAGAGCCCTAAACATTAACCTGCTGATCTAAAGCTGAAACATAAATGAATTTCTTCTCAAAAGCACCATTTTAATGAAAAAAGACCTTGAGAAATAAGTGAGTTTCGTGTTTTGGTGGCCGCATTCATTGGTGTTGTTTTGATGACCGCACTATTATAAAAATGTGGAATGTTTAGATAATGTGAAGGAGTGTCTGAACCTCTTTACTGGTTTACATTACTGTATTACTGCATTGTTGTTGTGTAAACTCATAAACACAACAGAAAAACACATTATAACACATTTTTTAGTGTACTAGATTAAAAATAGTATATTTTGTTTGTTATTTTTGCAGGATTTTTGATGTGTGCATCCGTTCAGGGTTTTTTTTTTTTTTTTGTTTTTTTTTTGTCTAATGTTACCCACAACCCCTTGCACTAGAGATGTTTTTGACTTTTTGTCAACTTGTTCAATTGAAGTTACTTTAAAATTGCATAGATTTTGACGTTTAAGCTGAATTAATTTAGCCAGCAGTAATGGTACATTACTTAAAGTGTTTTTATATTTTATTTTATTTTATTTATTTCTGCTAGTTTCTCATTTTTGTTTAGTTTAACTTAATGTACTAAAATGACTAAAACTAAAACTTAAATAAAAATGAATAAAAACTATAAAAACTTATTTTAAAAAATAAAAACTAATAAGAATGACACAAACGCAACAATATGACTTGAAATAAAATTAAAAGAAAACAAAAAATATAAAATAAATTCAAAATATTAATAAAAACTATAATAGTCGTATTTAAAAACAAATAAAAAAGACACAAATACTCAACAAAATTGACCAAAACGTAAAAATCAAAATTCAACATTTTTAAATAAAATTGAACATGAATAAAAGCGATAGTAAAATAACACTGATCAGGTTAATAAAAGCGCTAATATGACATACTAAAGTATTCACTTTAGCACACTTTTATTGTATATTAGCAGTATGCTAACTGGGGCGTAGCGCTGTCTCATGTTCTAGTGCACGTCGGTTCATCATGGGAAGGGCAATCAACCAACATTCATATCTTAACCAAACAACAGTTTGATTCAAAACAATATCACTGTGCCACCCAGCAAACGATTACCCAGCATGCCCTGCGGTGCAGTGTTTACCACACTCTCACGTGAATCATAAGCTTTTATCTGTCTGATAAAGCACTTTTACCGTAAATACAGTCTCGGCTCTCACACCGCCCACGTTTACCGCTCACTCCACTGACTTTAATGGCTTAATATTAAAGCTCAAACACGTGACCTTTGACCCGCACTTATTTCCTCTGAATTTGACGAAAGAGTCCAACGAAACAAGCGAAACGTTCATAATACGTGCTGGATTCGAGTACTGGGCGGAGCTAAGATGTTTCAACGATGCCGTGTTTGGACGTAAACAGCTCAAAGATGATAAAGATGACTTACAGTCAGTCAGGCGTTTCAGAGAGCAATGAAAGTGCTTGTTGACACACACACACACACACACACACACACACACACACACACACACACACAAACACACACACGTCTGATTACTGGAACTGACCTCAATCACTTAACGACTCTGTGACTGTGTAACCCACACACACACCGTTATTGAGCTTTCCAGCGCGCTCCACGTGCAAACATGAATATGATCACACTCACATACAGCCTCACACTCTTGTTTATGCATCAAATTAATCTTTTGCCATGTTCAGAACATTAGCATAATGCTAGCTGTGCTTATGCTAATAAGAATATTTGTATATTTTGATTTTTGATTTTTTTTTATTCATTGTCCAGCTATTATCTGTCATGCAATTATGTACATTTTAATTCAATTTTGTGCAATTTTTTTCGGTCAATCTGCTTAAATAATGAATCATTAAAGAGATGATTCATTCATCCATCACACTGCTCAAGTGCATTGCATTGTGGGATACAGAATATCACACTGTGTTCTGATAAATGAAGCATGCATACACAAATCCATTCACTGTATGCATACTGCAGAAACAGAAATGTGGTTGCTAGGGTGGTCTGAAAGGTTGCCAGAGTGTTGCTATGGGGTTGCTAGAGGGATCTGAATGGTTGCCAGGTTGTTGCTATGTGGTTGTTACTGTATTCTGAATGACTGTTAATGTGTTGATATGCTGTTGCTAATGTGGTCTGATGGTTGCCAGGGTGTTGCTATACAGTTGTTACAGCATTCTGAATTACTGTTAATGTGTTGCTTTGCGATTGCTGGGGGGGTCTGTATGGTTGCCAGTGTGTTGCTAGGGGGCTCCTAGAGGGATCTGAATGGTTGCCAGGGTGTTGCTGTGCGGTTGTTTCAGTGTTCTAGTGTTGCTAAGGTGGTCTGAATAGTTGTCAGGGTGTTGCTATGCGGTTGCTGGGGGGGTCTGATGGTTGCCAGGGTGTTGCTATGAGGTTGTTATGGTGTTCTGAAGGACTGTTAATGTGTTGCTATGCTGTTGCTAAGATGGTCTGAATGGTTTCCAGGGTGTTGCTATGTGGTTACTGGTGTTGCTATGCAGTTGCTGTGGGGGGGTTCTGATGGTTGCCAGGGTGTTGCTATGTGGTTATTACGGCATTCTGTATGACTGTTAATGTGTTGCTATGCTGTTGCTAAGATGGTCTGAATGGTTTCCAGGGTGTTGCTATGTGGTTACTGGTGTTGCTATGCAGTTGCTGTGAGGGGGGGTTCTGATGGTTGCCAGGGTGTTGCTATGTGGTTATTACGGCATTCTGTATGACTGTTAATGTGTTGCTGTGATGTTGCTAAGGTGGTCTGAATGGTTTCCAGGGTGTTGCTATGCAGTTGCTTGGGGGTTTTGAATAGATGCTAGAGTGTTGCTATGGTGTACACATTTTTAAAAACTACAAATTGAGAGAATTTTTAGAAATAATGTTTTAGAACTTAATGGGAACATTAGCAAAACGTTCTTAGAACATGTTTTTTTGTTACATTTACATTTAATCATTTAAAGGGTTAGTTCACCCAAAACTGAAAATTCTGTCATTTATTACTCTCCCTCATTATATATTATAAAGCCACGAGAATATTTTTGGTGCACCAAAAATATATATTTAGCTACCACTTGTACACTATGGGTTCTAAATGTACTATACGTGGTATCTAAATATATTTTTTTAAATACAGAGATATTAAAAGCACATTTTAGTTATATTTCATGGTGTCTCAAAATAGCACATTTGAGTACACTTAGATGTACTTAAGATTAACTTAAGAAGTACTAAAGAAGAATTTTTAGTATATTAAGTACAAAATTAGTGCACGAAAATAGAGCACTTTCAGTACATTAGAGAAGTGTACTTTTCTTTTCACCTGGGCAGCCAACAGGGTGAAAGCTGCCGACAAACGAGGAGAACATTAGAAGCAATCAAACCAACAATAGGTTAACAATATGCAAGTGTTGACTAGTCCCAGTAAGTCAAGCACAGTACACATGGTGAGGAGTTGTTTTTTAAAGATATATATACAATAGTAAGTGTTAGCATTAATGGCTTGAAGGTGGTGGTCCTTCATCCAGCAAGAAATGTCTGTCAGGCAGACCAAGATGCAAGCAGCTACCGTCAGATCATCTGGCTGGAAAGGAGAAGAGAAGCGTTCCAAGCACCGAGCCCTGAGGCACTCCAGTAGATACACATTACGACTTACACCC
The DNA here is from genome assembly GCF_024489055.1 of Chanodichthys erythropterus. NCBI lineage: Eukaryota > Metazoa > Chordata > Actinopteri > Cypriniformes > Xenocyprididae > Chanodichthys > Chanodichthys erythropterus. The sequence continues at coordinate 28,215,569 of NC_090230.1, forward strand.
CTCCATGACACCCTGAAGGGACCTAGCTGGGAAGCAAGATGTCTTTCGTCATGACGGTTGACAGGGGGATTTAGAGGTTAATGGTGTCAAAGGCAGCAGACATACAGCAAGATGAGTACTGAGGATTTGCATGCTGGCAAGAGCATGAACACAACTCTCTCAAGTGTCTAACAATGAATGGAAGAAGGGATACCGGTCTGTAATTTTCTAAAAGTGCATAAAAGTGGGGTAATCCTATCCTGCTTAAACGCTGTGGGAAATGTTCCAGTGTGAAGAGAAGTGTTACTAATGTGAGTGAGCGCAGGTATAACTGAAGAAGATGAGGTCAAACGGTGATTGGAAAGGACGAGTTCGGAAACTTCTGCCTCCGAGAGCGGAGAGAAGGCGGGGAGAACGTGTGTGTTTGAAAGTATGTGGTGTGGAGAATTGATGGTTGCTGTAAAATTTATGAAGAATGTGGCAAAGTCTTCAGCTGTTAGAGTTGATGTAGGAAGAGAAGGTTTTGAAAAGCGTGCGAGAGTCAGAAGAATTGTTAATTTTGTTGTGTAATTGTGTGGAGACTTTTGCAGAGATGGTCCACAGAAGTAGGTCAGGTGTTTTGGTCACTGAGATCAACATCATAACCATAAAACACACTTCATATCACAGATTGATGTTTACAGACACACACGTGAGGAAGAGCCTGGAAAATAAACACGGTCATTCTGTTCGTGCCACAAATCATTTTACTACCGCGAGATTTAACCAAAACATCCGAACTGATCAACATCAAGAAGTGTGTGTGTGTGTTGCAGCATTGCTCAATTCTGGAAAAGCATGAAACATGTAGATATGAATAGACGAGCCTCTAACTGTCACACACACTTTCCTGAAAGGGGGGAGGAATTTACCATCCAGGAGAGAAAAGCTCAATCAACCTGATGGAACTGGAGCCGTTTGAGTGATGGAGACATTAACAGATCGCCTTACACCAGACGAGATCAACCAGTCTCAAACATCCAGAAAACCACATTACAGGCATTTCATCAACACCTGCGGGTTATTGACTGATGAAGCACATGACTGACATAATCAAACACATACTTCACTCACATTACTGCGTCTAACAGATTCTTTATATGTGCTGTTTTCTTTTCAAAGTGCCTGTCTCCATTCATCACTATTACAAAAGTTTGGCATTTTTTGAAAGAAATTAATCCTTTTATTCATCAAAGACGCATTCAATTGGTCAAAAGTGACAGTAAAGACATTAATAATGTTACAAAATATTTCTATTTCAAATAAATGCTGTTCTTTTAAACTTTCTATTCATCAAAGAATCCTGAAAAATCAAATGCGTCACGGTTTCCACAAAAATATGAACTGTTTTCAACATTGATGCTGAAAATTCATCTTTGATCACAGGAATAAATTACACTTTACTATACATTCACATAGAAAACAGCTGATTTACATTTTAATAATATTTTACTGTTTTATTGTATTTTTGATCATATAAATGCAGCCTTCTTTAAAAAAAACCCTTAAAATCGCTTGAACGGTAATGTGTGTGGAGTAAATTTAGCCTTGATATGAAATCAGATCTGTTGTGTCGTAATGTTACATTGCGTCTCTTCCTCTGTAAATGTGCTGCTTTGACTTTCATGACATCATATATGACATCACAGCGCGTGTTTATGACCTCGTCAAGATCAATAGTTCAACTCTTTTATGGGGAAAAGTCATCATTTAGTTTAAATAATGTGATTATATTCAATGTTAATGTGTGTGTATATATATTATGTTAAATGCGTTTTGAATACGTAACACGGTGAAGGTCATTGTCTCATATATCACTACTATAATAATCATCAAATGCATTGTGTCGATTTCTGGAAAAATCTGCCATTATTCTCCCTGCTTGACTGTTGTGATTTTAAGTCTGCTGTGAGGAAATGATGCGCTGGCTTCCTGTAGATCTGTGACACAACAGCCGAACAGTGGCGGGCGTGTGTTCGCTTCATTCATACGCTTCTCATCAGAGCGAACACAATCCTGCAGCTTCCCCGAGACGGTGTGTAAACCGAGACTCGCTCTGGGAATCCTGTCCGCCGTCTGTGTGTGTTACATCATCATCTTCATCTTCATCTTCATCATCATCAGATTATGAACGCAGTGCACTAACTTCACCTGGAGGTGATCTTTCTGATTTTCATGTCATTCCAGACCTTTATGACCAATTTGTCCCTGTGGAACAAAAGCGCAGATATTTAGCCAAACGTTCACGCTGCTCTTTTACACACAAGCTCCGAATCATCATTGCATCAGTCTTTCTGAGGAACGGATGTCACTGCCTAATCATCTACTGCAATATAATGAAATATCTGCCTGCAAAAACATGTTTGTTTCGACAGAGTCTACATTTGAATGGACGTCAATGGAGAAAGATGCTGATAGGCTGATGGTTGCAATTACATCTGCCTAAAATATGCATAAATATCTGTCCCACAATGCAACATAATACATTTTTTTTTTAAATAAAGGATATATATATGAAAAATGAATCTAATCTAATTATATTTATGTAATATAATACATTTTAAAAATAAAAAACAAATTTTTTATCGCAAAATATATATATATATATATATGTACAAATGAACTGGATGCCACTCATTGAATTACACATAACACAATGAAGTGATGCATGAAAATGTTGCACAATTCATACTTTTTCACATACTACTTGTTTTCTAAATCTGTCAATATACAGTGTGTTTTTACTGAGCAAGTTACTGAAAACCAAACAAAGAGTTTCAGTCCTTGAACAAAAGCCTCTGTTACATGACTAATAAATAATTGGCCTGTGTTGATCTCTTTACGTAAGTCTATGGGGCGTTTCACTCGACCAGTACCGAATATTGACTGGAAATTAAATTATTAACAAAGGATCACACAGCAGAACAGATGCGATCATAAAGCTTTACGTTTGGATCAAAACATCTCGCTGTTGACTTTATCCTCTGGGCATGTGCGAGAGATAATGTGTGTGTGGGCTGGTGATCTACATGGATTTTTTCTTGGAAGTTGAAGGGGAGAAGGCGGGAAAATCCCTGCATGCTTATGCAAATCAGTTCGGTGAGATCATGATGGGAGAGACAGGATGTGGGCGGAGCTTCATGATCACATGCTCTGCACAGAAACCAGCCTCACACATTATGACCTGCGCTACAGCTTCACTATAACGTGACTGACAAATGACACTTTGTGTTTGTGAAGCAGAGTGAACAATGTTAGTAAGGAACTTCATATAAGAGAATGTAAGAAAATAGGAAACATTTTTAATTCAAGCACTTTATGAGTCTGATTCATCAATAATAAATAAAGTCTGTCATAATCAACGTCTCTTGTTGTTCAGTTTGGATTCTGACCTGGTTAGTCATGTGACTATGACGTTCATCATTGTATAAATTAATCATTTCAGTTACTGGACGTTGATTACTCAGGAGAAACACCGGAACACACCGACAATCCTGCCAATATATCTGAATAATAATTCAGTGAAATTTATACTGTAGTCTTTGGTTTTGCTTCACTTGGCATAAACATCATATCATACACACTGACCATCACTGTTTCCAGAGAACTGTGGAAGAATGTGGCATTGCAAACAAACAAGACTCGGCATGAGTTTGAGAAATGCAGTAAACACACTTGAGCTCTTATCTGATGCATGCTATCATAAATCACCATCACACAAACTCTCTGCTGTGTAGCTTCTCTTCAGGGGTCGTTCGTGATGGATTCTGATCTGAGAACTGCAAACCCACTTTAGTGCACTCAAGGCCCATTCACACCTAATAAAGTTATTGTTATCGTCCATTGGAGTGGACGCTAATATAGTTATCGTCCATTGGAGTGGACGCTAATATAGTTATCGTTATAGTTATCATCTGTTGGAGTGTATGCTAATATAGTTATCGTTATAGTTATCGTCCATTGGAGTGGACGCTAATATAGTTATCGTTATAGTTATCGTCCATTGGAGTGGACGCTAATATAGTTATCGTTATAGTTATCATCTGTTGGAGTGTATGCTAATATAGTTATAGTTATCGTTATAGTTATCGTCCGCTGGTGTGGACGCTAATATAGTTATCGTTATAGTTATCGTCCGCTGGTGTGGACGCTAATATAGTTATCGTTATAGTTATCGTCCGCTGGTGTGGACGCTAATATAGTTATCGTTATCGTCCATTGGTGTGGACGCTAATATAGTTATCGTTATAGTTATCGTCCGCTGGTGTGGACGCTAATATAGTTATCGTTATAGTTATCATCTGTTGGAGTGTATACTACTATAGTTATCGTTATAGTTATCGTCCATTGGAGTGGACGCTAATATAGTTATCGTTATAGTTATCGTCCGCTGGTGTGGACGCTAATATAGTTATCGTTATAGTTATCATCTGTTGGAGTGTATGCTAATATAGTTATAGTTATCGTTATAGTTATCGTCCATTGGAGTGGACGCTAATATAGTTATCGTTATAGTTATCGTCCGCTGGTGTGGACGCTAATATAGTTATCGTTATAGTTATCATCTGTTGGAGTGTATGCTAATATAGTTATAGTTATCGTTATAGTTATCGTCCGCTGGTGTGGACGCTAATATAGTTATCGTTATAGTTATCGTCCGCTGGTGTGGACGCTAATATAGTTATCGTTATAGTTATCATCTGTTGGAGTGTATGCTAATATAGTTATAGTTATCGTTATAGTTATCGTCCGCTGGTGTGGACGCTAATATAGTTATCGTTATAGTTATCGTCCGCTGGTGTGGACGCTAATATAGTTATCGTTATAGTTATCATCTGTTGGAGTGTATGCTAATATAGTTATAGTTATCGTTATAGTTATCGTCCGCTGGTGTGGACGCTAATATAGTTATCGTTATAGTTATCGTCCGCTGGTGTGGACGCTAATATAGTTATCGTTATAGTTATCATCTGTTGGAGTGTATACTAATATAGTTATTGTTATAGTTATCGTCCGCTGGTGTGGACGCTAATATAGTTATCGTTATAGTTATCGTTATAGTCAGGGCTTGAGTAAGACAGCCACTCCCACTAGCCACTTTGGCGGGTTGAATATAATTTCAGCCTACAGCCAAATGAAAAATAGCCAAGCTCATCGTATCACAAAATTACAATTCAGTCACAATTCTTTATCGATTAACTTGCAGTTAGTGAAGGCGGGATAGGCGGAATCGCGCTGAATGACACAACAGAAGCGCTCGCGTGCGCTCTCTCTCTGTCGCGCGCGATCAGTTCTCCTCGCGCCTGAATACACGCACACACAGATGTCAAAATGCATCTTGTGGAGTATCATGCGTGAATACAGTCGGCTATGGCTTACAGCTAAGTGGGTAAAAAATTAATGTGTCAGTATATGACGTCCATGCATTCAGCAGCCCCCAAATAAATACCTGTCTGTCATTAATGTTAATCAAACATCAAAAAATGTTAAATAAATGTATACATGTATGCTAAATAAACATATGTATCTGAAATATATATATATATATATATATATATATATATATATATATATATATATATATATATATATATATATATATATATATATAAAAAATTACTATTTGAAAATTCTTTGTTCTTTTTATATAGCCTAACAAAAATAACTATACATACCTGATATATGCAATGTATAGTCTTGATTTGGGTGGTCAATCTGCATTAAGTTTGAAAGGGTTTTAAATCTTGTAAATCAAGTAATTTAAGCATGCCAGAGTCAACTTTAATCATATAAAATGTAATTTCCCCACAGCAAAATTGTGGCCAGTGAAAATGCTGAGTGGCTAGTAACTTTGGAAAACCACTAGCCACATTGGCTGGTGAGCAAAAAAGTTAATGTCAAGCCCTGGTTATAGTTATCATCTGTTGGAGTTTATGCTAATATAGTTATCGTTATAGTTATCGTCCGCTGATGTGGATGCTAATATAGTTATCGTTATAGTTATCGTCTGCTGGTGTGGATCCTAATATAGTTATCGTTATAGTTATCGTTATAGTTATCATCTGTTGGAGTGTATGCTAATATAGTTATCGTTATAGTTATCGTCCGCTGATGTGGATGCTAATATAGTTATCGTTATAGTTATCGTTATAGTTATCATCTGTTGGAATGTATGCTAATATAGTTATTGTTATAGTTATCATCTGTTGGAGTGTATGCTAATATAGTTATTGTTATAGTTATCATCTGTTGGAGTGTATGCTAATATAGTTATTGTTATAGTTATCATCTGTTGGAGTGTATGCTAATATAGTTATAGTTATAGTTATCGTCCGCTGATGTGGGCGCTAATATAGTTATCGTTATAGTTATCGTTATAGTTATCATCTGTTGGAGTGTATGCTAATATAGTTATTGTTATAGTTATCGTCCGCTGATGTGGATGCTAATATAGTTATCGTTATAGTTATCGTTATAGTTATCATCTGTTGGAGTGTATGCTAATATAGTTATCGTTATAGTTATTGTTATAGTTATCATCTGTTGGAGTGTATGCTAATATAGTTATCGTTATAGTTATCGTTATAGTTATCATCTGTTGGAGTGTATGCTAATATAGTTATTGTTATAGTTATCGTCCGCTGATGTGGATGCTAATATAGTTATCGTTATAGTTATCGTTATAGTTATCATCTGTTGGAGTGTATGCTAATATAGTTATCGTTATAGTTATTGTTATAGTTATCATCTGTTGGAGTGTATGCTAATATAGTTATTGTTATAGTTATCGTCCGCTGATGTGGATGCTAATATAGTTATCGTTATAGTTATCGTTATAGTTATCATCTGTTGGAGTGTATGCTAATATAGTTATCGTTATAGTTATTGTTATAGTTATCATCTGTTGGAGTGTATGCTAATATAGTTATTGTTATAGTTATCGTCCACTGATGTGGATGCTAATATAGTTATCGTTATAGTTATCGTTATAGTTATCATCTGTTGGAGTGTATGCTAATATAGTTATCGTTATAGTTATTGTTATAGTTATCATCTGTTGGAGTGTATGCTAATATAGTTATCGTTATAGTTATCGTTATAGTTATCATCTGTTGGAGTGTATGCTAATATAGTTATTGTTATAGTTATCGTCCGCTGATGTGGATGCTAATATAGTTATCGTTATAGTTATCGTTATAGTTATCATCTGTTGGAGTGTATGCTAATATAGTTATCGTTATAGTTATTGTTATAGTTATCATCTGTTGGAGTGTATGCTAATATAGTTAACGTTATAGTTATCGTCCGCTGATGTGGATGCTAATATAGTTATCGTTATAGTTATCGTCTGCTGGTGTGGATCCTAATATAGTTATCGTTATAGTTATCGTTATAGTTATCATCTGTTGGAGTGTATGCTAATATAGTTATCGTTATAGTTATCGTCCGCTGATGTGGATGCTAATATAGTTATCGTTATAGTTATCGTTATAGTTATCATCTGTTGGAGTGTATGCTAATATAGTTATTGTTATAGTTATCATCTGTTGGAGTGTATGCTAATATAGTTATTGTTATAGTTATCATCTGTTGGAGTGTATGCTAATATAGTTATAGTTATAGTTATCGTCCGCTGATGTGGGCGCTAATATAGTTATCGTTATAGTTATCGTTATAGTTATCATCTGTTGGAGTGTATGCTAATATAGTTATTGTTATAGTTATCGTCCGCTGATGTGGATGCTAATATAGTTATCGTTATAGTTATCGTTATAGTTATAGTTATCATCTGTTGGAGTGTATGCTAATATAGTTATTGTTATAGTTATCGTCCGCTGATGTGGGCGCTAATATAGTTATCGTTAAAGTTATTGTTATAGTTATCATCTGTTGGAGTGTATGCTAATATAGTTATTGTTATAGTTATCGTCCGCTGATGTGGATGCTAATATAGTTATCGTTAAAGTTATTGTTATAGTTATCATCTGTTGGTGTGGATGCTAATATAGTTATCGTTATAGTTATCGTCTGCTGGTGTGGATCCTAATAGAGTTATCGTTAAAGTTATTGTTATAGTTATCATCTGTTGGAGTGTATGCTAATATAGTTATTGTTATAGTTATCGTCCGCTGATGTGGATGCTAATATAGTTATCGTTAAAGTTATTGTTATAGTTATCATCTGTTGGAGTGGACGCTAATATAGTTATCGTTATAGTTATCGTCCGCTGATGTGGGCGCTAATATAGTTATCGTTATAGTTATCGTTATAGTTATCATCTGTTGGAGTGTATGCTAATATAGTTATAGTTATAGTTATTGTCCGCTGATGTGGACGCTAATATAGTTCTTGTTATAGTTTTTAGTGTGAACAGGCCTTTAGAAAGCCACATGTACTTTAAAGCATTTAAACATCATCACTACACATTATGAAATGAAAATTCATGTGAATACAATTATTAGTTAGGGAAAAAGAAAGCTTAGATTGTTTTGTTAACGTTCCCATTAAGTTATGAAATCTTTTCTATGAAGTTTTTTAAACTTTTTTTTCATGATTATGTGCACGTTAAGGGAACATTCCATTTTATCATTCCTCAAACGTTATGTGGATGTTACTTTTCAATGTTCTCTGAACGTTCCAAAACAAGTAGTGATTTACATGAACATCCAACTAAAACATTTCAGAAAAAAACACTCCATGAAAGTTTTGAGAACATTATTAAAGACCAGATAACTTTGAATAAACATTCTATTAACGTTACTGGAATAACGTTTGTTCATTACTTTTAAAGAACCTTGCCAGAACTGTTATCTGGGCAATGACTTTAATGAAGTTTCCGCCTTTCTTTCGGGCACGGCTTATTAAAACATACTTGACCTGAATAATTGTGTCGGTAATTTCAGCTTTGACAAAAGCTTTTAGGAGTGTACAGAGAGTGTTAGTCATGATAGTCACGGTTCAAACTGACAATCCACCTGATGTTTACTGTGTGCATATTTGTGTATTGTTCAAAAATGAAAGTGTAACTGCGCACACCTGAAATACTTCTTGAAATACAGTCATGTGATACACAAAATAATTATTTTTCCATTTATTTTTCATGTTTTTGGAAGTAAGAGCTCATAATATCTGAACGACTGGTCAGGTCACACACACACACAAAACATGACAATGGTGTAAAGATCCCAGAGTGAAACTTCTGTTTTTAGTAACTAGTGATCAAGTCATCTGAGATGGTTTGATGGATTCTAGCGTAAGATAAGTCCAGTTCAACTCGACCAGATTAGCCGTCTCCGATAACTGTAATTGCAGTGTAGTTTAAAGTGTTTTTGAGCTCATGAAAACTCTTTTCTAAGTGTTTTGTGCAGCTCTCACAGGTATTAAATGGTGTGTGAGTCCAGACACATGAGATGTTTCAATTCATACACTATTTACTGCTTTGAATTCGGACGGTGGTTCTCTTTTCGGCTTGCTTCAGCTGCATCTATTTGCATGTGGATCCAAAATTCAAATGCAATGTGGTGTACATGTGCATGTATTTGAATGTCAGACCTCTAAAAAACAGTCGCATTGTGCTCTAAAATGCAAAACTAAACCTGCTATGAAAAATGCGATTCAGTTCAAGCAAAGGTCGGCATCGTTTGGAAATTCTAGGACTGAAAATCAAACAGTAACGCAAAAATTGGTTTTTATATGACAGTGTAAAGTCATCCAAAACTTTTGCACACTTAAATCACCTTTAAAACTAAGCAGCATTGTATTAAATAACAGAACATTTTTTGAACAGAACAAGTTTGCACAGTTTGAAATGCCAAAACATTTTGAAGATGGTTTGTTTGTGGTTGGTTAGTGGTAGTTTGAACTGGCTTTATACGTGCACTAAAAATCACCTGATTCAAACACTTTGAGACTTAAGATATCATGAAGAAATTCATGGATACATTTTGGAGCCTCGCAGTGAAAAAATTAGCTGAATCATCCAGCAAGTGAGTTCTTGATCGGCACTGATATTTGACCCGCATTTTTAACATGTTTATGCTGGATGGTGGAGATGTGCAAGAGCTCAAGTAGCGTTTGTCCTACATTCTGTGTGAGGTGCTGCGTATATGTGTGTTGAAATTTATACGGAAGTGTCACATTTCAACACATCTCTGATCTTTGATACCAAGGCTTGAGCAAATATAAAGTAAATGTTGAAATAAGTAGTTCAAGAGGGTGAGGCACAAATACAAGATAAACGCATCAGTTTTTCATCAGAAATTTTATTTTAGAAAAGGCTCATACAAAAGAAATAGCAAATAAATGCCATACATAATAGTTACAGTATACAATCTGCGAGGGAAATCCTCATACACATTATCCAGTGACTTAACAAATCACAGAAAAATTGAACAGAATCTTCAATGATATATCTGATTTGTACTCGATTGACAAGTATTGTGAATAATATATAGTTCTTACATACATTTATATACAGTAGAACAGATATCAATCAGTACAGCACATGTGAACATTACAAACACTTCATACCACCATAATGTTCTCCGGTTACTCAACAAATAACCTTGATGTGTTACACATAAAACTTCATTTCCCAAAACAAAAGACCCTTTACAAAGCTTTACATTCTCTCACAGTTCAACCATAGTGTAGAACGTGTGTTTACAGAGTCTTTAAGTGGTGCAGCGTTGCTGTCTGATCCAGGCCACGCCTGCGTGCCGTTCCAACCAGACAAGCTCCACTAAACATTTTATTACCGGTTCATAAAACCTACTTTAGCCAAAACACTGGCTTACAGTTTCTGTGAAACCTTTTCCCTCTGGGAAGAGTGTGTTTCTAAAGCGAGGATCTTCAATCTCAGCCTAAAGGTCCTCATTAGCAGGAGACCAAAGTCTCTACTTTTGACTAGAAGCAACCCTCCTTAGTATCCAGTCTCCTCCACTCTCCAACCGGTGGAGTTCTTTCCAAACTTGTAGACGAGCCTGCGTCCATCCACCCTCTCCAGAATCTCTCGCTTGTAGTAATACCTGTAGGAAAGACAAAGAATTTAGATTATTCCTCCATCCTAGGCTCCAACGAGACAAATCCCCCCAAACCCCTTGATCCCAGAATTGTGTCTTTTACCTCATGGCTCTACTGAGCTTCTCGTACGTCATGCTGCTGTTCTTCTTCTTCTGCCCCCAAAGCTGAGCAACAGCTTCGGACTTCAGGAACTTGAAGACGCCGTCCCTGCGGTCCTCCCACTTCATCAGGCCCTGGTTCTGCTCCGGATGGATCAGGATGTCTCTGATAAACTCCCAAAGGTGGGTTCCTCTTGGAGCTGCAATGGAGTCTAGTTTAGTATAGTGGTACCTACTGGTAGACGCCACTTGATCTCAGCGTCAGGAACCTCTTCAAACAGAGTTCTGCGTACTTACCATGTTTGCTTTTTTTGGACTGAATGAAGTGGTCGAATCCCTCACTATCCCTGAGCTTTGGAGGGCGTCCTCTGCCTCTCTTCTGGCACTTTCCTGGCTCTTGTTTTACAGAGGTCTCTGTGGAAAAGAAACACAACCCAAATGTTAGATAACTAATCCTTAAGGTCATTTGGGGTACTCCCACTTCATCATTCAAGCTACTGGTGGCTCCTCGAAGGCCATCTTCCTGCAGAGTTTAGTTTCAACCTGTCTTCAACTGCCAAGTAATCCCGAAGACCTTGATTAGCTGGTTCAGGTGTGTTTGACTAGTCTCTGCAGGTAGATAGGCCTCGAGGAGCAAGGTTGAGCTTCGGAGGAACTTACTGGTGCCAACGGAATAAGGTATCTCGGAGTATTCGGGGTCGGAATCGCTGCTGTTGGACTCGGGTGAGCTCGGGTTCAGGAAGCTGCCTGAAGAGGACCAAAGAACAGAACGTTTAGACTTCAGGAGAATCTTGGGATGTTCTTTGACAGAATTACATGAATTGTTCACTGGAGATTAGTGAAGGCACGTACCAGCGTGAGAACTCTGAAAACTCTCAGTTAGAGAGTCATAGCCGTGGTCACTCTCTGGAGTCAGCTGGTTGGTGTACTCGTCGAAGTAGCTGTACTTGCTTTCTGAATTGTCTGCACAAATATAATTTCAATGTTATTTCCAGTACGGGTAGATGGGTACTACTATCTATGGTTTGGGTTTTGTGTTGAAAGGTCAGAAAGTGGAATTTGCTCCTCACCTGTTGGGATTGAGGTTTGGACCACCACCGTTTCCAACAGTGGTCCAAGGTTTGGTCCGTGCATGAAGGGAAATGAATCCTGCAGGATGTTCTCCAGTATATCTAATTCAGATTCACTTAGAACTGTGTTCTCAGAAAGGTCATTAGCTGTAGAAATAAACAGATCAAGGGTGTTAATGCATTCAAGTGGCACAACGTCAAACTATTTAAAAGGTTCGTTTAAACAAGTTTCTCACCATATCTGGCCTTTAGGTTCTCAAGACTCTGGTGAAGCCGTTCCCCAAACCCCTGTCCAAATATGCCCATCAACATTTCTTTGGACGTCGCGCAGAGTGTGAGCCCGTCCATGCTACAGTAGCTCATATTCAGCAGACTGGCATCAAACCTGCTGTCCTCCACGTGAAAGGCGATCCACTCGAGGACGTTCTGCCTGGTCCACATTTGTGGGTTCACCTGGTCCCAGGGACCTGCTGGAGAACAGGTTCAAAGCATCATTCACACCTGCACAGGTACTGACATGTAATGTTGTCACCACAGAGATCTGCCTCGCTAACAATAGAAGAATAGCCGCTCAGGTTTACTGTCTCCAGGGCCGGAGCTTCTGTTGTGTGTTTAACTATCAGTTGTGTTGACACCCCGAAGGTTTTGATCACAGTGTCAACAATGAATGCACTGCTGAAAGACCGTAAAGAAAACATTCCTGCGCGCCTACTGCGGGCCAAGTTAAACATTGCCTCGGTTAATGATTTTAAGAGTCAGAAACTGAGGTCAGACTGCCGTGGCATGTCTGGGCTCTCGGTTGGGCGATGGGAACCATCCCGTAACATTAAGCAAGATCCGAGAGGGATGTCATGAACTCTTACCCATTGTGTTGCTGCCGCTGAAGGTGATCTCGGAGAGATGTGGTGGTCTGGACACGGGCGCTGTCATGCTCAACGGTTCAGGGTACAAGTTGGCATTTGCGTTGTTGAGAATTAGACTAAGTTCACTTGATGCCATTGTGAATTCTACAAGACAAAAAACAATACCAGTGTAACTATGCAAATCAAAAGTATATAAAACAGTTTTTTTTTCGTTTAGAACTTTTCAAAGGCAAATTATTTACCTGTTGTGGTGGCCAAAGGCAGCTAGGTTTCCAGATAAAATCCCACTGTAAGTGTTGGTTAAGTAATAATCCAGTAGTTTGTGAGGGTTTATCCTCAGTGTTGAGAGAATCAGAAGGTTTGCTGATGCACCTGCTGCTTCGGATGGATTTATATAGGCTGATATGAGACATACCTGAGGAGGCGTGGCCAGGTGTGCATATTCTCCTGGGAGGGGGAATTCCAGCGAATCTCTCTCTCTCTCGCTTGGCCACTCAACCCTTTCATTTTTTTCCTTTAGAATAGCTTTTCAGACCTTGAAACATGAACTTGAAACATGACAAGGCAGCTAACATAAATTTAGAGATAAATGCGAGCAAATACTGTGTCGCTCACACTCTTTACCATGGCAATTCACACACACACATTAACCCATTCTCTCAACTAGACCTGCAGGGATGAAGTCATTTCTGTCAATATTTACTGTCGATATACGTGTGTAACTTTAAAACAGGTTTCGGTTTGCTGCAGTACTGGCTGGTATTTCTGTGTGTGTTTGCTTTGTGTCTTTTGTACACGGCTGAGTGCTTTTGTAGTAGATGTAGGTGATGGTAAACACTATTCTGTTGTTGTGGATGAAGTTCATGATGGCAGCGAGTGATGAAAATACCAAGCAATGCTTGTCTTTTTTGTGGACCATATTGTTATAATTTTTATTGTAGTAGCTCAGAGTAAAAACCAATGTATATGAATGGTGATGTGTTTACACTTTTCTGTTTCTATTTTTACGCAATTCGCTACTAAAAATAGCAGTTAATCATGTGATGTACATGATCCATATTTAGGTTTTTCCATGTCTTCACATTTTCCCTCCTCTCATCACTGCAGATCTTTTTCCATTTTAATGTCGACGTCACACGGATGAACTCTGAAGAAAAGAGATCTTGGAATGCAAGTGAACGGGTTTGATTGAAGATAAATGACTTTCCATGAGCGGAGGCGTCTGTCACCTCACGTCCACCTACTCTCTCTCTCTCTCTGCCTGTCTTGCATCGTTTTAATTAAACTCTCAGTGTAAGGAGAAAGTGTGAACAGCTCCATCAGTCATAAGCATATATGTAGGTTTGTCTGTATAGAATTTTTGAAAATGTCCTCACGGCTCTTTGAAGAGCTACTTAAAGGAGATCATCACTGATATAACTTCTAATATAAAGTATATCCGTGCCGTTTTCCAGAGAACATGCTGCAAATGTGATCAAATAAATATGCTCTTTGTTTTCAGACTTAAGACGTTGCCTGATTTCTAGAGAAGCAAGATAAGATCATAAATAAATAATCGGCTGTGTGGGAGAGACAAAAACAGCATTAGATCAGCGTCACAAAGGTCACACATAATGCATGTTTTTATAATCATCTCCTGAGGTCATGAAGGCCTATACTTTGGTCACAAAATAGTCCTCCGAAGGAAGCTAAACCAGAGAAAACCTCTTTGGTGATGTCCTAAATTAAAAAAAATAAATAAATAAATAAAGGTGGTCTGAATCCATTATGATTAACTAGAAATAAAAACCCATATAAATGTGAGCACTGCAAATTACATTATGCTTTATTTTCACATTAAGTTGTTAAAATAGGTTTCGGTTTGAGTTGTAATCGTAATAAGCTTAAAGTCCCTGCGTCTGTGTCGTGCTCAGCTTGGGGTCTGGGCTGTTACACATTCACCACATCTAGTAAAGCGTGAAGGTCAGTGTGACGGCGAGGAATTCCTTCTGCCCCAAACTGAGTTATTAATCTCTCCAGACTCCATTAATATGTTAGTCAATGAGGTTAATGACAGCTGCACACGCTCAATCTCCATCAGTGTGAAACTCCTGCCACCAGGTGGAGAGAGCTGGGAACTACAACAAAAAGCACCATAATTTTTTTTGACATGTTCCTTGGTGTTTTTTCAAGTACATAAATGTACCAGAAAGTGTCAATGGTGCTACTAATGGCTTTTTACCATTACCGTGATATTCTTGGAAATACCCTGGAATCACAAGTGGCGATTTATGTTTCTGCCGGTGGGTGCCCAGTGCCCCACATCACCCCCCAATTACATCCTTATTATATTATAGATAAATCCGCGCTCAATTTTTGTATTCCCTAATGGTCTCGTGGTAGAATTTTTGCTAATAGGGTCAGAGGTTCAGCCGAGCTCTGATTATCAGTGGTTCGAATCTGCCCTCATATAGTTTTTTCCCCCTCAATAAGTTCAAAGAAGTTCATTAATGTCTATATATCAAGAGCAGGGACATGTTTATTAGTGATTTCCCTGTAAAGAAGAGTCAAGCGATAGATTGACGCGCATGTCTGAAGACTAACTTACACGAGCCACAACATTCCTCACCATGATTTCAAAAACAACACGTTTAAGTCGCTTCTTTAACTCAAATCAACATCAACTGTATTTTTTATTTGCATTATCTGTGCAGCAAGATGACAATTTTGACATTCTTTTCACAAGGATATAAATGCGCTTAACCTCTACTCTACTTGATTATATGTAAGTGTGAACTCGTGAAATTACTGTTTCGACACAGCTTTACAGAAAACCATGAAGCTCTAAACCTGAACAAGATAAGTGATCACATCTGTCGTCAACCCAGACTCAACCGGGAGCGTGTCTGGCTTACAGCGGCACAATGCTCATGTTTTTCATCACCTGAGGAGAGAGTGACAGCCTCAGTATGAATGAATGAGAATCAGAAAGCGCTTTACTGCCAGGTATGTTTACACATATGAGGAATGTTTTGGTGACAGAAGCTTCCGCAGCACAAACAATGACAAAGATAATAAAGATAGACAAATATAGAGTAAGTAAATAAGAAATAACAGTATATAAAATTATTTTTAAAAAAGATACATAACACAATACAACCTATAAAAATAAACAAGATACACAATATACAAAAAAAAAAAATATTGATAGTATATGTGTGTACAGTTATGTTGCTGGTAAGGAAATGTAAATAGAGTACAGTTTCTGCCAATCGTATGTTAATCTTGAGTGCCTATAGAGTAGTATTGCATCCTACATATCTCCGAAGAGTCTTTAGTTTCATCAGATTTATAAAAGACGATACAGCTTGTTTCTGAAAACAGTCGAGCTCCTGGAGGCGTGCAGTGGGCGGAGCTAAAGATTAAAGAAGCATTATCTCTGATAACTTTCACTATACGTTAGTGTTGTTTACATTACACCAATCAGGCATAACATAGCCCTGCAAGGGAGGGAGAAGGTGATTCTTGCTCGCTTAGTTAGTGGCTTTTGAAGGTGAAATGGATTTTGGAGATGGAGAAGTTGACTGAAGTGCGACGTACAGGTTGTAAAGATCAGCTTTGTTCATTCCACTCGAAAAATAGACATCAGCGGTGATCACGTGACACTATGATGTACGTGATGGCTGCTGATCTTTAGAGCTCCTACCACATTTATCAATATTTAAAGGTGCCCTAGATTGTTTTTTTACAAGATGTAATATAAGTCTAAGGTGTCGCCTGAATGTGTCTGTGAAGTTTCAGCTCAAAATACCCCATAGATTTTTTTTTATTAATTTTTTTAACTGCCTATTTTGGGGCATCATTAACTATACACTGATTTTTTCAGCACGGCCCCTTTAAGAGATGCGCTCCCTCTGCCCCACGAGCTCTCAACTATATATACATCGCATAAACAAAGTTCACACAGCTAATATAATATACGATGTTCGTCATGCATGCTGTATGCATGCTTCGAATTATGTGAGTAAAGTATTTATTTAGATGGTTACGTTTGATTTTGAGTGAGTTTAAGGATGTGCTCCGTGGCTTACATCTAATTCTACACTGTTGGAGAGATTCATAAAGAATGAAGATGTGTTTATGAATTATACAGACTGCAAGTGTTTAATAATGAAAATAGCGACAGCTCTTGTGTCTGTGAATACAGTAAGAAACGATGGTAACTTTAACCACATTTAACAGTACATTAGCAACATGCTAACGAAACATTTAGAAAGACAATTTAGAAATATCACTAAAAATATCATGATATCATGAATCATGTCAGTTATTATTGCTCCATCTGCCATTTTTCACTATTGTTCTTGCTTGCTTACCTTGTCTGATGATTCAGCTGTGCACAGATCCAGACGTTAATACTGGCTGCCCTTGTCTAATGCGTCGAATGGGCTGGCATTATGCAAATATTGGGGTCATACATATTAATGATCCCGACTGTTACGTAGCAGTCAGTGTTATGTTGAGATCCGAGTGTTTTCCGGAAGTCTTTTAAACAAATGAGATTAACATAAGAAGGAGGAAACAATGGGGTTTGAAACTCACTGTATGTCTTTTTTTTTTTTTTTTTTAAAGCAAACTTTAATCTCATAGATGTATGGCGTGTTCAGAATCCACTGGTTAAAGATTACACTTTCTTTTCTTCAAGGCATCAGACGCATTCTAAAACAGATTATATTTTATGTTCTTGTGAATTCAGGATGTGTTTTGAGAGCATCGAAATTCTTCCTGCTGTAATATCTGACCACAGCCCTCTTCTGACAAAGTTTATTTATTGCTCACATGAGAGGTCTCTAAGATGGCAATTTAATATTACTCTTCTACAAGATTCTGCATTTTTAAGAGATTTTAGAAATAAATTGAAAGACTTTGAGCATAAACCTCAATAGTGTGGATAACCACATGATGGAATGTATGGCTACAAAAGGCTTCATTAGAGTTTTTATTTCATCTTTCTCATCTCATTTAAGTAAAGTAAGAAAATCCCAGACCAAATTTGCCTCTCCCAAGAGAAAGGGTTGAAGAACAAATTCTCAAAATTTGTTGAAAATTAGGGATGTCCCGATCACGTTTTTTTGCCCTCGAGTCCGAGTCCGAGTCATTTGATTTTGAGTATCTGCCGATACCGAGTCCCGATCCGATACTTAATAGCCTACATAAAAAAGAATAAAGAATAGCGAAAAAACAGATCCAGGAACAGTGCTTTTCAAGTTTTTCAGGTATTCGGTTTTCAAATAGTAATCAAATATAAAATATCACTGCATATTATCTTTACTGTATAAAATAAATAAAGATTAATCATTATTGAAGTTACAAAAACTATTCAGTCAAGAGCAGTGAGTAATTTCTTTGTTATTTGTTGTTTGATTTAACATTAAATACAGGCAGCAGGAATAGTTGTTTTCCCTTTAAGACATGCACGATCCAGTACATATACTGTTCCACATGCGCTGTCTTTCTCGACTAATATACGTTCACTTAAGACATAACCGACTATGTTTGCTAGGATACTCGCTAGGACGGGCATGTTGACATAATTTTTGTATGAATGTGGCCGCCGAAGCGCAAGACTTGAAAGAGAACTCAGTATTTGCGCGCTGACTGGAATAAGCGTGTGCGCGCTTCGGATGAGCGCGCACAAATCTTCTCACAGCGCGCGCGAGTTCTCTTTCGCGTCTTGTTCTTGAAGGTTTAAATCAGCAAGGCTTAAACGAGTTAGTTTAAATACAGACAGCAACGTGTGCAACGTGTGTCAACACCCGGGTGATGACGGCGTAAATGACTGGACATTAGAGCAGACGGCACTCGCAGTTAACAGTTTACAAAGAGTGACTGTTTTGTCCACGCTTTCTGATTATCGTTGTTGTAACGTTTTGCGCATCCATCGACTGAAACATACATTATCTGAACTCTGTCTGTATTCCACGTTGCTATTTTAAACAAACCATATTAACCAATAGATGCGTCGTCATTCGAGATGGACCGCAGTGCAAGTGCGTAAGTGGAGAACCGTTGCACCCCTAATACATATATATCCGAGTCCTGATCGGGAGGTAATGTCCGATTCCGATCGAGTCTGAAACCACATGATCGGGCCCGATTTCCGATCATGTGATCGGATCTGGACATCCCTATTGAAAATACTTAAAAGAGTTTCAGGTTCAAGCTAAATGATCTGCTTCGAAGAAAGGCTGAATTAATTATGCATAGAGTCAAGCAGAAGTATTATTATAATGGGCCGAGACCCAGCAAGTGAAGCTAGGGCTATTATTGATACCATTTATTTATTATTAGGTAACACTTTACAATAAGGTTCATTAGTTAACATTAGTTAACTACATTAGTTTACATGTACTAATAATGAACAGCACTTAAACAGCATTATTAATCTTCCAGCTTCGCTACTATTCGGACTACAGCTCCGCGCTTTGCTCTATTGCTTTTATATTTTATCTCCTAATTTTAACTACAGCTAATCAGCACAGTGCTCAAACGACAAATCTTGGAACGACAAATCCAAGAAACTTTTTAACTGGAAGAATGGCTACAAAAAAGGGGAATTTTTATCCAACCAGCCTCCCACTGACGGCAGCCATTAGCTTACATTCCGGAGAAAGGAAAACACAGCTGCCTACATCCAAAAGGATTAGAAATAATATGCCTCCTCTGGTTGAAGAATCTACCTGCTGCATAAACTGCCACAGACTTCTACAAAGGATTGCAGTTTCTTGAAACAAAGTTACTTGCGGGACTACCAAACCAGAAGGAACACACAACAGAGCTTCGTCATGGACGTCCTCAGCACACAGTCGGTGAGTCCCATGAATCTAATGCCCCTAAACAGACCATATTGAGTGCCGGAACTGATCAACATACTAATCGATGGCACACACAGGGAGCGAGACCCAAAGGCACTCGAGACATCAGACTATCACGAGTATCACACATTAATGCAGTAGCATCCTCTACCCCAAACACTAGCTCCCTACCACCGCCAATACATCTGGAGAACAGATTTGAAGTGTTAATGAATGTGGGTGAGGAATCTCCAGACATGATGAATGTGGGTGAGGAATCTCCAGACGTGATGAATGGGGGTGAGGAATCCCCAAACATGATCGGACACAGATCAAATCAGCCAGCAGCTAACACCGATGCTAACTGCCGCTCAAGGTTGAACAGTCAGCGGCACTCAGCTCAGAGAGCAGCCGAGCCCAGGACTCTGATAGTGGGTGACTCTATTATCAGAAACATTAGCAGCAGGGTTCAACCAAGGTTTCAGGGCTTCAGGGCTAGAAGACAGGCCCGATTGACCTTGAGACATAGGCGGCCGTGCCGCCAGGCGTTCGGAGGAACCCGGAACTTCAACCAGTACTGAAGAGGCCGCATCCGAAGAAGGCCGAGCTGCAGCACCGGGGAGGCGGAAGCCATCAGCCCTAGCAACCTCTGGAAAAGCTTCAGAGGGAGATAGGCTTTGTTCTTGACCGAGGCCGCGAGCTGCTGAATCGCCAGAGCACGTTCCGGCAAGACTACTGCCGTCAAGTCAAAGACTGCCCCCAGAAACGAAGTTTGCTGGCTGGGGCACAGCGAGCTCTTGGCTAAGTTGACCCTGAGGCCCAGACATTGTAGATGGCTGAGGAGCACGGATCTGTGGTGTTCCAGCTCGGCTCGCGAACGGGCTAGAATGAGCCAGTCGTCGAGATAATTTAGAACCCGAATTCCCATGTGTCTCAGAGGGGAAAGCGCCGCGTTCATGCACTTGGTGAAAGTGCGAGGAGCCAGAGACAGCCCGAAGGGCAGGACCGTATATTGGTACGCCACCCCCTCGAATGCGAATCTCAAGAATCGTCTGTGATGGGGGGCTATCTGGATGTGAAAATACGCATCCTTCAGGTCCAGTGAGCAGAACCAGTCCTCTGGGCAAATGTGCACGAGGATCTGCTTCAGTGTCAGCATTTTGAACTTCCGTCTCATGAGGGAGCGATTCGAGCCCCCCTGCCACGCCCGGGTCCCATCCTTTGCGTCCTCCTAATGGCCGCAGATTCCAATTGGTGTGCCAATTTTAAAGAGTTTTTGAGCTCGTTAAGGCCCCTAAAAATCCCAGAATGATGGAAAAAAAATAATTCTCCTTAGAAAAACAAAATAATATAATATAAATATTGAAGGATAAATTAACTGATATGTATACAAACTTAAACTACATTTAAGGAAATTTTTGTAATTTTGTAGTGACACTTTGGTAAGCACAGGTAAAACCGTACTGGCTACTCTCTACCACTGTCAAATGATTGACACTTGGCTGTGCAGCGTAGCTCAAACTAGTGAATCAACTCAACAACAGCGCGATTTGTTCTCTTGATATACGGTCTGTTTGTTTCACTGAGCGAGAAACCTCTTCAGATGATTCAGTGACAGAGCGGTCCGAACGAATTTTCCTCTCTATACTCTTATGTGGGATATCAATCATCATCCTGATTCCCTCCCAGACCTGTTTAGAATTTCCTTGTGACATTTTAGCCTCAATTTTTTGATGAACCCTTTCATGCATAGTGGTCACTACAGTGGACAGCTATTCAATAGTTGCTTTCTCCTATATAAATGAGTCTGAATGTCACAGTTGCACATCAGTCACTATAGTGGACGCTAATGTGTCATGCAATACACTGCCACCCACTGGTCAACTTTTGCAAGTGCAAAAAAAATAAAAAAATAACAGAGACTGTTAACAGTTCTGGAATATGTTCAAAATACATGAACACAATGTTAAAGAGCAAACAAAAACATTTTTATACTGTTTACAATATTTCTTTTTAATAGTTGTTTTCTCAAACACGTTTCATCCATTGTTCAAATATGCGTTGTCCACCCTAGTGGACATGTCACCAACTCCTTAAAGAATGCATGTTTGAAAAAAATGAAGGTGATTATTTTTTTTCATGCCTAAAGAGTAATAAATACACTCTGGAAATAATCCTGAAGTAGAATCATAATTCATGCATGAGAGGGTTTTTGATTAAGGCCTTATCTACTTTAGTTTGTCTTTTGAATTGAATTTCTCTTTGAATGTCTCTTTTAGCTAAGACATCATTATTATAATAAGCTATTTTCTTCCTAATTAATAGTTGTTTAAACTTTGATACACATGGTTTGTTATTAGGATATATTTAATACGTTTTTGTTGGTCCCACAAAGTACATTCAAAACAACCCTGAAGGCACTTCATACTCTCTTCATACCAAATCTTTAACAGTCCCTGTTATTTAAAGCCTGAGTTGTGTTCAGTTCATCGTCCGGTATCGTCTACGTTACGTGGTTGTGTTTCTCCTCATGATTCTCCTGTGTATTGTGAGGATTATTAGATTAAAGTTATTTCCTGAGTCGTGCGCTTCACTACAGCCACCGTCACTGACACTAACAGTGAATGTTAATCTTCTCTAACTAATTTAACCAGTAATTTATCACATGGTACCAGAATAGACACAACTGAAGCCATAAAAACACATTTCAAACTCACCATCCAGACGCCACAAACAGAACAAAACTAACTTGAGGAACATTTTCTTCATCTGTTCACTGAAAAGCCCACGATAGTGACTCTTAAAATGTCTGAAAACCCTCAGATTGACCTGAAACACACTGAACTGTGATATTTATCTGGTTGTGTGTGAATCCCCCCATCCTCAGTTAGTTTCCGCTCACACATCCGTCTGCTTTACCGTCACGAAAATCAACAAGTTTTTGCTGATCTTACATTTTCAAATGAATTCTGGGCCTGAATGAAAACTAACAGCAGAAGAGTGAAATATTGGACTAGATATCTGAATCTACTGGTGTGTTATTAGTGTGAGCTGTCAATCATATTTGACCTCTGACCTGTGACTCTAATTTGACTGTTGATGGATTCACTTTATTTCAGTGTAAAGATGTTTAGTGTGGAGTGGAAGATTGTGATCTTCTTATTATCAGGAGAGAAAATGAAGAAACACTTCAGCCACAAACTGCTGACACACACAGAGACGACAAACATCCAGCAGAAGCTGTTTATCCACCGACAGATCAAACCAGACACACTGATGTTTGAACAGATCAAATAAAAGAGAAAAACATCTCAGGGTTCCTTTAACTCAACCTGCTAATAATCACATCATTATCTATAGATCTCAGATGATTGGTTCTGCTGTATTAGTAGCCAATGAGCTTCAGAAATCATCTAAGATAAGAATATGGGTTTTTATACTATATCACTGTGTGTTTTAGTGTAGTCTGCTCAGTTCTGTCACATCAACAGTCTGTTTAATGCTTAAAGAGAATTACTAAGCATATTAGCAGCTAGCGCATGTGCATGTTGCTGAACTTTAAATGGAAACAGGTTCGCTTTTGTATTCACATTCTAACGAAGCTACAGCAAGTGTTTTGTACAGCAGCAGCAGCAGTATGGATAACAAATTCAGATAGAAATAGAGAGAATATCAACAATGTAGAACGCAGCAGACGTTGTGGTGTGTACCGCGTTCAGGCCTAAAGTTACCTGTTGCTATTGACTGAGAGGAGTTTGTGTCGGCTAATGAGTTGATCATGCAATGTGAATATTATCATGATTAAAATGCAAAAAACTTACCTTAGAGTGTGCCGAGGCAGTTCCATGTATTCTTCAAACGACGTAAGAGCGCCTCAGTTTATGCTTAATATGTATTTGTGTTATAATCTCTATAGTATAATCTGTGTTTGCGCTCTGGATAACATTAGGTGTTTTCAGTGCGGTGTGTTGCAGCGACAGACAGTGTGGCTGAATCGAGTTCGTACTGAGATAAGTGAACGTTTGCATGCTCTCTCTGCCATACGTTTCATTTGTGTTTATACTCTGAGGACTGACAGTCGGTTGCATGTTGTGGAATATAGGAAGAGATGTTATGGGATTCACTCTCAAATTGCATCGACTGATATAACCATTGCATATATGGGACAAAAATATAATAGGAATGCATTAGCATGCAACTCAGACAAGATAGAAATATTAATTCAAAATACTGAGTTTATTGAAATCTCATTCATATAATGACTTCTAAATCTAAATGTTCACAGTATTGCTATCCTTATGGTGGAGACGTTGCTTGTACAGCATCTGTATTAATGTTACGGTTGCTGGTATACAACGCATACAACGAGGAGATATATTCATTCTAAGTCTTTACTTGAGGAGAAACAGGAATCCAATGGAACATACACCAACATAATACAAACGATACCGGACAACACAAGACTAGAAACACAGGGTATATATACAAGGGACTAACAAAGGAACTAAACTAGGTAACAGGATAATAAACAAGGCACAGGTGAATCAAATGAACTAATTAACAGAACAGGGAAACTAGGTCACAAGGGCAGACAGAGACATGACATGTAACATTTCGCCCCCTCCCGGATAGGCGCGTCCTCGCGGCGTAAGAGTACAGAGGAGGGAGGGAGGGGGTTCTGGAGGAGGGCGGAGAAAACACAAACAACCAAAAGAAAAGAGTCCATGAAAAACAACAATGGCAGTCCAAGGGGGAGTGGAGGGTGGGAGGAGCCAGGGGGAAGCCAGGAGCAGGAGGAGCCAGATGTTACCCCAGAAGCCAGCCAGGACGAGGCCCCAGGGTAGAGTCGCAGGTGGGAGGAGCCATGGTGGAGTCGGCTTGGGGGCAGACGACACCCTGGGGACGACCAACGGAGATGCAGCTGGAGACCCAGGTGTAACTGAAGAGCCGACGAGCCCACGCGCAGCCGATGGTCCTGGAGACCGAGGAGGAGCCATGGCGACGAGCGTCCGAGGAGGAGGCGGACATCCAGAGGGCAGAGGCTGAGCCGGTGGGACCGAGGATGTAGGCGAAGCTGGAGGGAAGGAGGAGCCAGACGGAGCCGTAGGTGCAGGCAGGTGGACGACTGACCAAGGCGGAGCCGGAAAGACGAGGGAGCCCGGAGAAGCCGTATGGCCGATGGTGTCCGGTGGAGCCGAGGGAAGGAGGAGCCAGGGTGACGCCGAAGTGTCGACGGGCCGAGGTGGAGCAGGGGGCGTGGAGGCTGGAAGTGGAGACAGGGGATCCTCTTGACTGGATGGAGTGGAAGGCCTGAAGACGCTTGACATCCCCACCTGGCATGTGGGAGATGTCAAGAGGCTGAAGGACAGAGATGATGGTGGGGCTGAGGAACTGGCTGGTAAAATGGGTGACAGAGGAGGCGGGAGAGGGAGGCTGGGTGGGCAGACGGGGAACTCGGGAGACGTAGGAGAACAGGAGAACACGGGAGAATGGTCCTCAGGGAGCTCAGGAGATTCATTAAAAACAGGGAAGTCAGGGGAATGGGAAGTCACCTCTCCGGAAAAATCAATTAAATCAGCCAAAAAAATGTCTCTCAGTTCCTCAGTATATTTGCCAGTGTCAGTCCATTTACCCATCGTGGTGGTGTTGTGGGCGGAGCCTTCCTCCCAGCCCTCGAGCTCCACAAGCACTCCCTTGACGTCGGATGATGTTACCGGCTCACGCACCTGGTCAGAACCTTGCTGTGAGGTTGGCTCCGGGGCGATGGTACTGTCCGATCCTTTCCTCGGTCCTGGCTCATCCATCGCGGTGGGCTGGCCTCCTCGGTCTGCGGTGGGCTCGTGAAACATCTCCGTTGTGACGTTCGTCGATGTTGACTGACTGGCTTCTTGCAGTGGAGTGGGGCTGGTGGCGAAGTCATCCTCCGCGGGGCTGATGGTGATTAGCGAGTCGTTACACACCAGCACCCACTTCACGAATGCGGCGAAGTCCTTCCGAGGACCGCTCCCTGGGAGGCGTGCCCGGGACCGCTCGCTAAGGCTGGAGATGTAGTACACGCAGAGCGAGCGGTCAGGATAGTGTGTGAGGCACGCCAACTCCAAAAAATCCAAGGTGTGGGATTCCAGGGAGCGGTCCCTCTGCTCCAGGCACAAAAGGGCAACAGCAGGGTCCATGGTGATGGGAAAAACAAGGGGAAAAAACAAACAAAAAGAAAATCGCCGCAAAAACTGTTTTGGTCCGGTATTCTGTTACGGTTGCTGGTATACAACGCATACAACGAGGAGATAGAATGAATATAAGTCTTTACTTGAGGAGAAACAGGAATCCAATGGAACATACACCAACATAATACAAACGATACCGGACAACACAAGACTAGAAACACAGGGTATATATACAAGGGACTAACAAAGGAACTAAACTAGGTAACAGGATAATAAACAAGGCACAGGTGAATCAAATGAACTAATTAACAGAACAGGGAAACTAGGTCACAAGGGCAGACAGAGACATGACATGTAACAATTAAAGCACCCTCACTACTTTCTGATAAATTTCTGGATTCTGGAACCGGGCTGGACTTCGTCTAAACATAAACCTTTTCTTTTAATCGATGAAACACTGACTATGCTTATTTGTCTTAGAAGGGTGTTTACAGTCTGCAGCGATACGTATTTTATACAGCAGCAAGCATTACTGCAACTAAGCATAGAGGACATGGTGAACGTATTGACATTCAACCGAGGGTCACTTTATTTGCTCAACTTCAACAACACTTCAGGGCTGATGTTTAATGTACCTACATGTTGTGATGTCCTTACATTATTGTACCACTAGATGGCACTCAAGTTTCCTGAGTTATATATATACATAGGAAGTAAGTGAGAAGAGTGAGAAAGTATGCTGAGCATGTGCATGCATGTTATCCTGCTGGTTCAAATTAGTTATTAAAGTTTCCTAAGAGGAATACACAGTTTTGTGCTTCTTGTCTACATGACAAACATAACAAATTTGGCGACGAGGACGTTTTCAAGATTTCCTGAAGATGGCATCAGTAAGTGCTCCATTTCCCAGTCCCTTTTTGCCTTGTCTCGGTGAGCCTGCTATACCACTAGTAACATGGCTGAAGATGTTTCAGAACTACATGCTCGTCATCAATGCTACTGGGGATTCCTGGCCAGAAGCCAGAAAACGGGCTTTGCTCCTTCACTGCCTCGGAACTGAAGGTCAGAGGCTGTTTTATACATTGCTCAATACCGGTGACGATCTGGCAGATGCTATTAAAGCTTTGGAAGAGCACTTCATTCCAAAAAGAAATGTGGTCGTGGAAAGACATGCCTTCAGGAAACAAGTGCAGAGGACAGATGAAATGGTAGTGCAATACATTGCTGCATTGAGAGATTTGGCAACTACTTGTGAATTTGCTGAAATTCCTGATGATATGCTGCGTGACCAGCTTGTAGAAAACATTGCTAACCCTCACAATCGTGAAAGATTATTAGTGGAATCTAAATTGACACTGGAGACTGCAATTACAATTGCCACACAGCTAGAGGCCGCTGATGCCCAGGCAAAATCAATGGCTACAAGCAACCCTGCTCCAGTACAAGCCACACATGCCACTCTTACTTCTGGACGACAGCGTCCTAAGACCAAATTCAAAGCACATACCTCATCAAAACTCTCTGCTCCGTCAGCTCGGACATGCTTCCACTGTGGCTCCGCTAGTCATCTTGCAAATGCACAGAACTGCCCTGCTGCATCTGCTAAATGTAAGAATTGCAATAAGACTGGACATTTCGCACGAGTCTGCCGTTCTGCTCCTACTCGTTCAGTGCATTCAGTTGAATTACCAGTGGTCTGTATTCTCTATCTATCTGCAGCAACTGACCGTTTGATGTATGATGTGACCTTAAATGCCACACCTGCTGCCACCAGTGGACTCTGGTTCATCAGTGTCCATCCTGCCAAAACAATTGTATGAGCAGTATTTTCACACTGTACCATTACAAGCTCCTACTGCCTACTCTGATGAAGCTCAACAAAGCTTGGCTGAGGTAAAAAAGTTACTGGTAAACAGTCCTGCTCTTGCACTATTTGACCCGGGGCTGCCAGTGGTCATTTCTACTGACGCGTCTGCTTACGGACTAGGTGCCGTCTTCGCAAAAATATGCACTGATGGTCAAGAACGTACTGTTGCTTTCGCATCCAGAACATTCACCCCAGCTGAACAGAAATACTCCATTGTTGAAAAGGAGGCTCTGGCATGTGTTTGGGCAGTGGAAAGGGGGAGGACATACTTGTGAGTGGATGGCCTCCATCTTCTGTTGCTCTGGATCCTGTTCTTCGCCCGTACTACAAACTCAGACATGAGTTCAGTGTGCAAGCTGATTTTGTGTTTACAGGGTCTCGACTGGTGGTACCCAGGGAACTGCGTGAGCCATTGGTCCGCATTGCACATGAGGGCCATCAGGGGATTGTGAAAACAAAGCAACGCCTGCGTGAAATGTATTGGTGGCCTAAAATTGACACACTTGTGGCAGAGAAAATTACTGCCTGTCAGTTATGCCTTTCTCTGGATAAAACTGCGAAAGCCTCTGCTGTTCCACTCCAGCCTGTTCCTTTACCTTCTGCACCTTGGGAAAAACTGCCAATAGACATTGTGGGCCCTTTCGAGACTGCTGTCTGGGCCTGTCGATATGCTCTGACACTCACTGACTATTATAGTAAATGACCCGAGGTAGCCTTTACTGCGTCTGTTGCAACAAAACGGGTGACTGCATTTCTTACCTCTTGCCTCAGTAGACACGGCAACCCGACCAGTCTGGTCAGTGATAATGGACCTCACTTCACTTCCCCAGAGTTCACTGCTTTCCTGAAAGAGAGAGACATTAAGCACATTCGCACATCAGAGTATCATCCTGCTGCAAATGGAGCTATTGAACGCTTCCACAGAGTTCTTAAAAGTACAATTCAATCAGTAATCCTACAATCAGCACCATGGAAAACAACAGTGACTGACTTCCTGCAGATCTATCATGCTACAGCTCATGCTGTGACAGGGGTTTCCCCCTTTGAATGACTTCATGGAAGGAAAATGCGTACAATGTCCTGACACTCTCACCTTCTGGTCATGAGCCTAAACAGCTGCAGAAGCGTGTATCTTCATGTCAGGATGTCATGAAATCTCGCTTTGGCCACAAGCATCGTGTGCACCATTTTTCTTTCCAAAAAGGGGAAAAAAATGCGCATTAAAAAGTCAGTACATGTACCAAAAGCCCATCCAAAATTCAAGTTGGCCCTTACACCTACCTCTTGGATGATGGAAAGAAGTTGCATGCATCGTGTCTTGCACCCGTGCCGACTAAAGTGCTGGATAATGGACTGACCATCAATGCTGAAAACTTGATTCCCGCTCATGTTCCATTGTCTGAAAATTCAGTGTCTTCTGATGCTGGTCCACGGGAGAGACATCAAAGACGTGAGCCAGGTTGGCTAAAGGACTATGCCCATTAGTCACAGAAACTGACATGGACTTTTGCAACATACATTACACATAATAACATGAAAATTCAAGTACTGAATAGTAGTTGAGTAGTTTTGTTCATACTTTTGTTCAGCACTCTTTTGCATTCATTTAATGTGTTGCTTAGTGTATAATTCATATACATGTGGAATTGTTGATACATTTCTGATTTTATGTTCTTTATTTCTATTTCATGCCAATCGGCTAAAGAAAGAATTCATTTAACTAAGAGGGGAATATGTGATGTCCTTACATTAATGCACCACTAGATGGCACTCGAGTTTCCTGAGTTATATATATATATATATATATATATATATATATATATATATATACATACATAGGAAGTAAGTGAGAAGAGTGAGAAAGTATGCTGAGCATGTGCATGCATGTTATCCTGCTGGTTCAAATTAGTTATTAAAGTTTCCTAAGAGAAATACACAGTTTTGTGCTTCTTGTCTACATGACAAACATAACAAATGTGTTTTGGTCAGCTGATGTATGTTAGAGTCTTGCTCATTAATTTTACGTTAATCTGAATGAGTTTACTTTTATAGGAGTATACAGGGTTTAAAATAAACATTATCAATCGATGCTACATCATTATACTATTATTTGCTCAGGTGGTCGTAGAGGGTTTCTTACCTCTGTTAGCCTGCAACATTTTACCATTTGTTTGTCACATTTCCACACATAATGCACATTCTAATTGATATGTTTGAGCCTTTTGGCTCAGACACACATAGACATAGGCCACTAGAGTTAAGCCATTCGGCGTGGTAGCCCAGGCACACATAGGCCCCATCCACACGGAGATGCGTTTTTGTGAATACGCACAAATTTTGTATCGGAGAGGCGTTTTGTCCACACGGATCTGGTGTTTTCGAAAGGTGATGTTACATGTAATTCATGAAAGTAAAGCTAGAAATTCCCCTTGTGTGGTTTTATCCTTAAATGCAGATAAAGCTTTTCATACATTTCATTGGGATTATTTATGGATGGTGTTAGATGAATTTGGTATTGATGAGAAATGTATTAATATGGTACAATCCATCAGAAATTATAGCAACAAACGGCTTACATTCCAAACCTTTTGATATCTTTAGAGGAACCAGGCAAGGATGCCCCTCTCACCAGTGTTATTTGCATTGTCTCTTGAACCTGTAGCACAAAAAATAAGACCAAATTTGTTCTCTCTACTCCAATATCTCTCTACGCAGATGATATTTTACTGTATTTTTCAGATTTCGGCACAATCCAAAACATACTAGAAACATTTAACTGTTTTGGGAACTGTTTTCTGGATTCAGGATCAATTGGTCCAAATAATCTCTTCTACTATTAAATAAAAAAGCTCAGAGTATCTAGATGCCATCAGTTATCCCAATCATGAATCTGATAACTTACCTAGGGATATTAATACAGCATAAATTATCATCAATTATGATAAAGTTTTTCAAAATCTTAAAGGTTCAGCAGCTGGATCCAAACCCAGGATGAGTATTAACTTTAGATAAATCATTAAAATGTTACTTTATGTTACAATGTAACATTTACACTTAAAAACAATACAATTGTCTGGATGTTAAATACTTTAAAACACCAAAAAAATTACAAACTTTTGTTCAGCTGAATCACAACAGAGGCAGGAGCACGGCGCAGTTTTATGACGTATAGATATAGATATAGTTCCCTTCCGATATTTCACTCGTACTGCGTATGGGGGAAAAGTCTCCCTTTTCCCCCGCTACTGAAGCCTTTTCAATAACGCAGTGTAACTGCACCGTCATTGGTTCACTCATAGACAAGTTGTTGAACCAATGGCGGCGCGGCTCAGCTGCGCGGCCTATGGGAAGAGAGCGCGCGCACATTCCTGCCAAAAGGGGCGGGGTAATGTGTTATATAAGCGAGCGAATCGCCATAGGTCATCAGTCCTTTCTCCTTCAGCGACGACTGAACTTCTCTTCGCTGATCCTTGCCGAAGCCTGCTCGCCAGGAAAGAAGCTCGCCGCCTGAGAAGACGCTCCGATCCTGTGGGATGGAAGACGAAGAGAGCTCTCCCGTCTAAGCCCTGCAGGACGACCTCCGCCCTGGCAGGAAGGGCCTACGCCTCAGCGGGCCAAGCCGCTTCAGCACTACACTCCATGGCCATCTTCCAAGTGTTTCAGGCCAAACTCCTCCGCTCATTGGACGAGTCCGGCATTGATGCGCCTGCTTTTCGGGACCTCCGCAGCGCCACGGATTTAGCCCTGCGGGCCACGAAGGCCACGGCCCAGGCCATTGGCAGATCCATGGCCAGCCTCGTTGTGCTGGAGCGCCACTTGTGGCTTAATCTGACGGAAATAAAAGATCAGGACAAGACGGCCTTCTTGGATGCCCCCGTCTCCCCGTCAGGACTCTTTGGGCCAGCAGTGGAGGGATTCACGGAGCGTTTCACGGCTGCACAGAAGTCATCTCAGGCCATTAGACACTTCCTACCCAAACGCTCAAGCTCTGCGTCTGCTTCTAGTTGCCCCAGGCCTGCGCCGGCTCAGCAGACGAAGCCTGCTCCCTCCGCTTCTCAAGCAGCGCCGCCCAAGGAGCACCGCTAGCGCTCGCGCCCTTCTAAGCGCTCATCCTTCCCGAGACACCAGGGACCCCGGCCCAGGATTGCGCTGGACCCGGCTACTCCGAAGTCATCCTGATCTGCTAAGGAAGAGGACTGGGGCATGTACCGCCGTGGCCGGACCACCCCAGAAGCTCCTTCGTGCAAATTCCCCTCCGCCTCGTTCATTTCTGGGCGCAGGAATAACACAACCTGCTGTCACAGGACCCACAAGTATTGCGCCCTCCCCAAACGCCGTTTTCACGGCGACCCTATTTTTAAATATTTCACAAAAGAGCTAATTTCCTCTTCCATCCCTTCCGGTGTCCGGCCCGCCCACACTCGGGCCGTCACCCGACGTAATCATCCCTCTTGCCACACGGGCCGAGGCTTGGAAAGCCATCCCTGGAGTGTCAAGGATTCTAAAAGTTGCAATCCAGGGCTACTAGCTCCAGTTCGCCAGAAGACCTCCACGATTTGGAGGGGTCATCCAGACCTTGGTGCAAGCGGACGACGTTCACATCCTCCGAGCCGAGGGCTATAGAAACAGTTCCCTTTCCAGAGAGCGAGTCGGGCTTTTACAGCCGCTACTTTCTGGTACCAAAGAAAGACGGCGGTCTCAGGCCCATTTTGGACCTCAGATTGTTGAACTTTTCCCTTATGAAGTGAAAGTTCAAAGTCCTGACGCTGAAACAGATCCTTGCGCAGATTTGCCACGAGGATTGGTTTTGCTCGCTGGATCTGAAAGACGCCTACTTTCACATCCAGATAGCCCCCCATCACAGGCGATTCTTGAGATTCACATTCGAGGGTGTGGCTTATCAGTACACGGTCCTTCCCTTCGGGCTCTCCCTGGCCCCCCGCACTTTCACGAAGTGCATGAATGCGGCTCTTTCCCTTCTGAGACAGATGGGAATACGAGTTTTGAATTAGCTCGATGACTGGCTCATCCTGGCCAGCTCGCGTTCGGAACTAGAACACCACAGATCCGTGCTCCTCAGCCACTTACAGTGCCTGGGTCTCAGGGTCAACCTAGCCAAGAGCTCAACGAATTTCGTTCCTGGGTGCAGTGTTCGACTCGGCCCACATGACGGCCGTAGTCTCACCAGAGCGCACTCTGGCCATTCAGCAGCTCACGGCTTCCATCAAGAACTCTTCCAGAGGTTGCTAGGGCTCATGGCTTCCGCCTCTCCAGTGCTCCAGCTTGGCCTGCTTCGCATGCGGCCCCTGCAGTTCTGGCTGAAAACCCGGGTCCCTCCTTATGCTTGGCGTCACGGGCGCCTTCGCCTCAAGGTCAATCAGGCCTGTTTAATGGCTCTGAAACCTTGGATGAACCCTACTTGGTTCGCTCTAGGAGTACCCCTACAGGCGGTAACACGAAGGACGGTTCTCTCGACAGACGCATCCAACTCAGGTTGGGGCGCCCTGTGTGAGGGCAGCCCGGCCTTCGGCGCGTGGACACACGAGGAAAGCCACCTTCACATCAACTGCCTCGAATTATTGGCAGTGATACGAGCCTTCCGAGCCTTCCATTCCCGTCTGACGGGTCGCCATGTCCTAGTCCAATCGGACAGTATGACAGTGGTCTCATATATAAATCGCCAGGGGGGTCTTTCGTCCAGCCGCTTATGCGCTCTGGCGAAACGCCTCCTGGAATGGGCTTCCCCAAGAGTTCGTTCCCTCAAAGCGACTCATATACCTGAGAAAAGCAATTTGGGAGCAGACATGCTGTCTCGGAACAACATCCCCTCGGACGGGTGGATGCTCCACCCCATGCCTGTTCAAACAATATGGGAGTTCTTCGGGAAAGCAGAGGTGGACCTCTTTGCCTCAGGAGACAACTCTCATTGCCCAACTTATTTTTCAAAGAAGAACGACGCATTGGCCCACATCTGGCCCAATACCCTTCTATATGCCATTCCTCCGATCGCCCTGATCCCTCAGGTCGTCAGACGGATCAGAGAGGATGGACACAAAGTTCTGTTGGTGGCCCCACTTTGGAGGAGCCAAATTTGGACCTCAGAGCTATTTCGGCTTTCCACGAAAGCCCCATGGCCAATCACCCTGAGACGGGACCTCCTCTCTCAGGCGAACAGAACAATCTGGCACCCACAACCAGAGCTTTGGGCTCTACATCTGACCTCCCCAGGAACATGCTAGATACCATTTCGCAGGCAAGAGCTCCGTCCACGAGACGTCTCTACGCCCAGAAGTGGTCGGTCTTTGTTAGCTGGTGTTCTACACGCAGCATAGACCCGGAAGAATGCGAAGTATCTTCCATACTAACCTTCCTCCAAGAGCGACTGGACTCGGGACGAGCCCCTTCCACGCTCAGGGTTTACGTAGCAGCCATTGCGGCATTTCACTCGCCCATTGCTGGACAATCAGTAGGGTGGAACGACTTGATTATTAAGTTTCTGAGGGGTTCTAGGCGATTGGGCCTGGTCCAGTGGAGTCTCTATCAAAGACATTTGTGAGGCGGCCGGCTGGTCCTCGCCGTCCACTTTTGTCAGATTCTACCAGTTGGACGTTCCGGCCTTACATGCTCGGGTCCTTTCAGTGTAAATTCGCGGCCCTTAATATTCCGCTTTTTTGCACATCACAAACTCAGGAGTTTTCTCCTCTGTAGTGTAACAGGGTACGACGGCTTTGGCCTTCACTTGTCCTCGGCCCCTTCTGGTGCCTGTTAAAGTTCTGTCGTTCCCCCATACGCAGTACGAGTGAAATATCGAAAGGGAACGTACTCGGTTACTAACGTAACCTCGGTTCCCTGAGATATGGAACGAGTACTGCGTTACTTGCCGTGCCACGAGGCTGCGGCTTAGGTCGTCGCTTCAGTCGATATGGCCTGATGGCCTATGGTGATTCGCTCGCTTATATAGCACATTACCCCGCCCCTTTTGGCGGGAATGTGCGCGCGCTCTCTTCCCATAGGCCGCGCAGCTGAGCCGCGCCGCCATTGGTTCAACAACTTGTCTATGAGTGAACCAATGACGGTGCAGTTACACTGTGTTATTGAAAAGGCTTCAGTAGCGGGGGAAAATGGAGACTTTTCCCCCATACGCAGTATGAGTGAAATATTGAAAAGGAACCGAGGTTACGTTAGTAACAGAGTATGATATCTCACAGATTCTTGAGATAAGAGACAAAAAAGTTAGTCATGTTTTAAAAGTTTTTATTATTGAATAAAACATTATTATAAACTGATATATTTGTAGACAAAGGTCTCAGCTAATGAACAGGTTTTTCTGCAAATGTTTTCTTCTAAAAATGTACATTTATTCACTTCAGAACTGAATTTGTGTCAACTCCGTCAGACACATTAAAAAGAAGCTATTTTAATTTGATCCTCAACAACAGTGTAAATACACATGACAAATATACAGCAGTAGTAGTAAAGTGAGATCTGTGTGTCTCTGAGAGAAATATGAACAATAAAGCCTTACAAATAAGAGTTTTACAAATCTGACACTGAAAGAGAAGCTCAAATAATCATCAGTATTTATTATGACAAAAACACACTTGAAGAATCTTTAAAGTTCAGCGTTCTGCTTCAGATTTAAGCACTTCCTGAAAAACATGAACATGTAAAGCCATAAATGAATCAATCTCACCAATATTAATATATGCTGAATCAGTCATCATCAATCATGTACCTGATGTGTGAATATGTGCTTGATCTCCTTCAGCTCTTCTGGATCTGATGTGATAAAGCACAAGAATGACAGTAGCCACGCCCACCAGAGCAGAGAGGACCAATCGGATCACAGCTTCAGTAGGACCACAACAGTGGACTGAGGAATAAAAACATCAAAGTGAGATCAGCTCAGTCAATAAACGCTAATATCATCAGCGCTGCCGTACCTGAACATGTGTGACAGAGTTGAGTGATGTTCAGATGTTGAGTCTGGTGGCTGATGGGATTGTTCAGCACACAGCTGTAGGTGTTTTTATCCTGATATTCCACCTCCAGAGGTAGAGAGAGACTGATGCTGAGATAAGACGCACTGATGCTGGACAATGAACTGCTTCCTTTGTACCAGGAGAGAGTCACATGACTCACATTCACCACTGAACACACCAATGAACATGATGATGATGATGATGAAGAACATTGAGAAGAGTTACTGCTGATGACAGGAACAGGCAGACGAGCTGAAAACATGAGAGAATAAAGAGAAATGAGGATGAATGAAGAGATTCAAGAAACATCCAGAGGAACCAAGATGATCAAAAGTAGAGCATTTAAAACTATTGAATAGAAAGTTCAATATAAACCTGCTGTTCATGTGAAAGTGAGAGAATTAGTCATTTGAACTCATTAGTCATGATAAGATACTTCTTTAGATCTAGCTGAAATAAATAAAACATGTGAAACTGATATTTAACTCACCGTAGACAATGAGAGGAATATAAGAAGTAGTCCTGATGAAAGTGTTGGTCCATAGTTCATAATCTCCAGCATGTTTCATTGTGGTGTTTGTGATGGTCAGAGATCCAGTTTGATTGTCCAGCTTCAGTCTGTCTCTGAATCTCCCATCAAGATCATCATCATGTACAGCGATTCTGTCGGCCCGTTTATTGATTTTAGCTATTAAAGTGTCTCCAAACCTCCACTGAATCACACCATCATCCTTCATTTCAGTAAGACCAGAGTTTAGAGTGACTGAATCTCCCTCAAACACTGACACTGAAACAGGGTTTGTCACAGATAAACAGATTATAATGGTTTATTAAATTAAATAATTTAAAATTTTAATTTGAAATAGACAATATCATAAAACAGCAAAAAGAAACAAAATGGGGTATGAAGTAATTTAAATTTTGTTATTAAAAACAAGTGAAACTGATATTTAACTCACCAATGACAGAAAGAAGGAAATAATCACTCATATAGTTGGTCTGTAGTTCATAACGTCCAGCGTGTTTCATTGTGATGTTTGTGATGGTCAGAGATCCAGTTTGATTGTCCAGCTTCAGTCTGTCTCTGAATCTCCCATCAAGAACATCATCATTTACAGTGAATCTGTTGACCGTTACATTGATTTCAGCTATTACAGTACTTCTAAACATCCACTTCATCCAATCATCATTCTTTATTTCAGTAAGAGTAGAGTCGAGAGTGACTGAATCTCCCTCCGTAACTGACACTGAATCAAACACACACATGGAGAACAAACAGAAACAGGTTCAACACAGATTAAGACACTCGTTTATGAAAGTAAATAGTTTGAAACTTAATTTTGAAATGAATATCATCATTAAACAGAAGCAAATTTGACTTTGGATTATTAATTGTATCTTTGTGATTATCAAAATATAAAAAAACGGACATTTAACTCACCAGTGACAATGAGAAAGAACATATCACTGAAATAGTTGTTATAGAAATCATCTCTCCTGATGTTGATCTCTAGTTCATAATCTCCAGCGTGTTTCATTGTGGTGTTTGTGATGGTCAGAGATCCAGTTTGATTGTCCAGCTTCAGTCTGTCTCTGAATCTCCCATCAAGAACATCATCATATACAGTGATTCTGTCGTCCGTCAGATTGATTTCAGCTATTAAAGTGTTTTTATATCCAAACCTCCACTGAATCACACCATCATCCTTCATTTCAGTAAGACGAGAGTCGAGAGTGACTGAATCTCCCTCCAACACTTTCTTCTCTTCATAAACACCAAACACTCCTGAAGAACAGAGTTTTTCACAGATTAAAGCTTTAAAATCACTTGATGTTGGTTTGATGAAGCTTCACTGAAATACTTTGAATCATTTAAATGTGACGTGAATAATATTCTGCAGCAGCACAAAGACAAAAGATGATGAATGAAAAGAGAAATAGATTTATATATGGATCAATACCCTAGTGAAAAAAGTATACTTTATTGTATTTTAAATATATTCCCTTTTTCTATAGTACACTGCAAATATACTAACAAAAATGTACTATCTTTAAATATATAAAAAGTATATTAGTATCATATTTTCACAATACAACTTTTAACACACTTTAAAATAATTGTACTTTAGTATATTTTCTAAAAAATATATTTTAGAAAAATATACTTGAAGTGTAAGTTCAGTTTATTTTTTAAGTGTATTTATTTGCACTTTATAAAAATATATTTGAGGTATATTTTAACAGTGTGCTGAAAATGATCATTGTAACAATGCACTGAAAGTATATTTAAAAAATACATTATTTAATATCCTGAAGTTGTAGTGTATCTAATGTTAAATTTGAGTACATTTTTTTAAGTTTACTTCTTCATCCTTGGAATTCATTATATTACTTGTGCTTATTTATTTCAGTATGAATGCATTACAAGCCCATTTAGTATATGCAGTGTAGTCTATACAATTTCCAAATATGTGTAAATGTTTATTAAGTTTACACTGGCAGAATCATTTTACAATCGTACACACAAATCTATATTAAACAACACACCAGCAGCACAAGTAATGCGAAAAAATATGTCGAGTGGTTAAACTTATCGGAAATCAAATGTCTCTTCAACTTGGTCTGTGACCAATCAGATTTTGTTGCTCACTGCCTTCAGCCAATCAGAGCTGCTGACGTCACGGTCGTCGTCTGAATCCCCTCACTCAGTCACTCAGGTGAAGTATAATGTCGCAATGTATAATTTATTTAATAAAACACTGAAAGCGCAATACATCGCTCAATCTTGGGGATTTTGACCAGTTCAATCAAGTGACATCGCAGCCTGACAGATGGCGACAACAACCGGCTAATCTAATGGCCTACGCGATCCTGAAAGAACCGGAGAAAAGTGCTGCTATTGGGAGGTGAGTTGTAGTCAGTTAACAAACTTTATTTTGTTTTCTTTAACAAACGGAGAGCGATATTTCGGCTTGATATCTCCTTTCTGAGTTTTTGTGTGGTGGTTTATGGCACATGTTTGTATGTAGCACCAAAACATTCATATGATTGGTCAAATCAGCCTGTATTCTGTACGATATTAATTCATAAAGTGTTTTATGCTTGACTATGTACCGAAAACAACATCGACATGCCATTCTGATACAGTTCCCTGCTGCTAATCCTCATTTACTGTTCAAAAATAGTATTGGTTCAATGTAGGATTTAGACAGACTATTGTAAACGTGAATAAAGAGTTGAACATGCTGTCTTATATCTTCGGTATATTCTGTCAGCAGATGCTGTTCTTCACGCCATCAGACACAATGAGAAGCTCATCAGAAAATGGATTATAATGTGTAATTTGTATTTGTGTATAGAGGCTCACCATGGTCCAATTTTTTTTTTTCTTTAATGAAAAAACATGGTAAGTTATGCTGAATCTAAGTTTAAATAAAAACTATTGGATTTGTCACTGAAATATGTCTCTTCATTAGTGATGTTCTTACATTTTATTTATTTTAATGGCCTTGAAAACAAATGCATTCAACTTTGGGAAAATGTGTTAAACTGTATTTAAATAGTAGCACTACTGTATTGTGTGAGATTATGTAAATTCAGAGTACAGTAGTCAACATTTGAAGTGGATCAAAAAAGTTAGGACAACTTTGATTAAAGGTTCATCCATACAGAGCAATATTTACCCCAATATTAATTCTTGTTTCTTTTTCTCCTTTTCATTGTGTGTAATCAGATCATTGGTTCTGCTCTGTAAGTATTCGACTCACTGTCTGACACATTCTCAGTTTTTGTATTGTTGATTGCACCATATGTACTTTCATAAACATTCTGCTTGTTATCTGTTAATCTTTTGGGTATCACTGTATCTGACAGTACAGTGGTACCATGTGTCACATTCTCAGATGTCATTGTACATATTCATGAATAAAAGATTTAAACTGGCTTCATACCATTGAAATGTTGTTTGTCCTCTCTTTTCAGTATTCTTTGCCATCTAGTCCTGATTCCTGACTTACAGGTCTTCAGGATAACCAGGAATTACAGGATGGTTTGAGCTACACTCTGCAGGACGTTGGTCCTCCATGACTAGGACTGGACACCACTGTCGTAAGTGATCGATCTAGCAGTCATTCTGGATCTCTGAATTGTCATGTTCAGAACATATTGCAGATGATATCAGCTCTGGCCCTCGAGGACCAACCCTGGTCCAACACACCTGAACAAGCCAATCGAGCTCTTTTGGTTTACAGACTAGAAAGTCACATGTGGTGAGATTGTTCAGGTGTGGACATAAACTGTGCAAGACCAGAGCTAAGAACTCCTGACATGATGATTAGTCAGTAATCACTGATGAAAAATGAATACAGTACATTTTAATTTGTATAGATTTATTCAATATTTCTTTCTCTCTTTTTCTCCTTTGTGATTTTGTTAACCACAGCTAAATAAACCTAAGGAGAGCCGCTCAGGCACAGGTCACTGCATCTTTTGCTGTGTAAGTACATTTTTGACTGTCAGACACATTCTCAGTATTTGCATTTATTTGAATAAAAATTACATATTCATGCTGAAAGTTAAAGTCATCAATGATTTCTTACATTAAAGGTATAGTTCTTCATGTTGTTCCAAACTTGTATTACTGTGTGTTCACACCGCCGGCGGCGAGAGTGTCAAAGTGACAGGAAGTCATTAATTTTCAATGAGAGCTGGCGGCAAGAGCGTCGAGGAGAGTTGAAATCAAGTCAACTTTATGGTAATGAGCTATGACGCGGTTCGGCGGCAACCAATCGGAATGTAGAAGTCCTCGCTTGAGAGGATTCCAATTGGTTGCCGCAACTTGTCGTTTACTTTGACCCTCCCGTCGGCGGCGGTTTGAACGAACAGTACAGCGTTGTTGGCAGGGCGGCCGAGGCGAATGTTGACGCTCTTGCCAGCGGCGGTGTGAACGCACGGTTACTTACTTTTTTCTGTCGAATGCAAAAGTAGATATTTTGAAGAATGTTTCATCTGTTTTGTCCATACAATGTAAACTGCACTGGATCCCATTGACTTTTTATTGTACTGACAAAAACACGGTCAGTTTTCAAAGTATCATCTTCCACAGAAGAAATCATGCAGGTTTGGAATGACACAAGGGTGAGTAGCAAACTATTTTTTTTCTTTACATCGTGTTGAAAATTTTAGTAAATTGTTCTCATGCTCTGTTCATCATGCCCTCAATTTATTCACTCTCTGTATCTTTCTCTCTCAACAACAGTCTAAAATTGTTTTTAACATTAATAAACAACACCTGGAACTATTTTTCAGGAACTCAAATTATTCTCAGGATTCTCCAGTCAAAGTGCATTTAGATGTTCTCAAAAGATTGTTCCCTGGGTTGGAAATGTCCTAACCCTTGAGAAAACACAAATGTAATGTATACAAAACTCGTGTTTTGTTTTTCGTTTTTAATTTAATGTTTCAATTGTTGTGTTTTTCTCACTTTAGATAAAAAAGCGCACAAAAAGCAGAAGTGAAAGAAGTGGAAACTCCTGTTAAATCATGGCTCCATAATGCAAGAGATGGTGGAAGGAGCAGAAGAACCAGAAGACTGGAGATCAGGCAAAGATCTACTGGTACCCGAGGGGATTGATCACTCATCTCCATCCACAAATGAATGATTTCTGAATGATCATGTGACACTGACAACTAGATGCAGGCTGCTGAATATTAAGTTTTAACATCACAGGAAAATTTGACTTTGTAAAATATATTAAAACAGTTCAGGGCTCGACATTAACCCTTTTCCTGTGACGAGTAAATCGGTCATTCACAAACTTTGTTGTAAATACAGTTTATTCTGCAGCATCAGTGTTAAGGCCGGCTGTGAAATGTATTAATCTGCATATTTATGATATTTTTACCTTTATAAAGGGCATTTTCCCCATTATTGAATAAATGCTTCATCTTTCATTTTAAATTCTTAAATCTGATCAATAAATTAAATAATTGTAATAAGACACTGTAACTAGTCAAATTAAATAATTTACACTGAAAAATTGCAACTGCATTTAAAAATGTTGTGAGATTAGATAATAAAAAAATGTCAGAAAGAATGATACTTTTAAACATGAAACTAAACTGCCAGTAGGTGGCGGCAGGTAACTCTTAATGAGTGAGTCATTGAGTCATTCATTCAAACAATGACATGAAATCAGTGTCACATTTTCAATTGTGATGGAATTCAGCACTCTTGGTCGTGTTAGTTCACCCAAAAATGAAAATTCTGTCATTACTTACTCACCCTCATGTCGTTCCACACACGCAAGATCTTCGTTCATCTTCAGAACACAAGATATTTTTGATAAAATCCAATGGCTCGTGAGGCCTGCATTGAGAGCAAGTTAATTTAAACCTTCAAATGCCCAGAAAGGTAACTGTTACTAAAAACATGTTTAAAACAGTTCATGTGACTAAAATGGTTCAACCTTAATGTTATGAAGCGAAGAGAATACTTGTGCGCCAAAAAAACAATATAACGACTTTATACAACAATATCTAGCACTCGTCACTGAACTAAACACTGCTTCATGAAGCTTTGAAGCTTTATGCATCTTTTGTTTCAAATCAGTCGTTCAGACAGAGCGTGTATCAACCTGCCAAAGTCACTTGTACCATTGAAATCTTGAAACACTTATGATGCAATGAAGCCTTGTTTACTGAAATCATGTGACTTTGGCAGTTTGAGATCATATGATACATGCTTGTTATTTAGTCTTTTTGGTGCACAAAAAGTTTTCTTGTCACTTCATAACATTAAGGTTGAACCATTGTAGTCACATGAACTGTTTTAAATATGTTTTTAGTAACAGTTACCTTTCTGGGCATTTGAAAGTCTGTTAACTTGATCTCAGTGCAGGCCTCGCAAGCCATTGGATTTTATCAAAAATATCTTAACTTGTGTTCCGAAGATGAACAAAGGTCTTATGGGTGTTGAATGACATGAGGGTGATTAATTAATGACAGAATTTTAATTTTGGTGTGAACTAACCCTAAAACTGAGTTTCTTTGAGTGAGCTGGGCACATTTGTTGCGATTTTTCCTCGAGAGGCTGTGCGAGTCTTAACAGCACAACCTTGTTACCGTCAGTACATTATATATTATATTATTTTTTACTATCAGTCACCTTTTACACTAAATTAATTCAGAACAATTCTCATGTTTTTGGTGATTCCCTAGTTATTTTTTGTTATTGGCGTTTTTATCAGGCTGCTTGTCCAGTCGGGCAAGTACAATTCTCTTTCACTTTCCGCTTCAAAAAATCCACTTGTCCTGGACAAGCATTAATGTCGAGCCCTGCAGTTATTTTAAGTTAATATTATTTCAGAATATTACTCTTTTTTTTTTTTTTTTATCATCAAATAAATGCAGCCTTGATGAGCAGAAAGAACTTCTTTCAAAAGCATTTTAAAAATATTAGTGAACTTTTGAATGGTAATGTATTGTGTGTGTGTGTGTGTGTGTGTATGTATATATATATATATATATATATATATAACAAAAATTATGCATTGTTCACAGTATGCCCACTCTTTTCCCAGTGTACCCACAGTATAGCCACACTTTGCCCACACTAAGCAGAGTGTGCAACAGGGGCACACTCTGCTTAGTGTGGGCCAGCCCATAGTCAGCCCACACTTTGGGCTGCCCACAATGGCCCCACACTGTGCCCCAAAGAAGCATGTTTGCTGGGTTAGCAACATGCTAATGAAACATTTAGAAAGACAATTTACAAATATCACTAAAAATATCATGTTATCATGGATCATGTCAGTTATTATTGCTCCATCTGCCATTTTTCGCTGTTGTTCTTGCTTGCTTACCTAGTCTGATGATTCAGCTGTGCACAGATCCAGACATTAATACTGGCTGCCCTTGTCTAATGCCTTTTATAATGTTGGAAACGTGGGCTGGCATATGCAAATATTGGGGGCGTACACAGAGACAAACAGTTGTTCATGCTATAAATTAAACGCTACCTTTACAAAAATGCAACTACTCAGTCATGTATTTGGCTAAAGTAAAGTTTTAATCAGGATAAAACTGTATATTGAAAGCTAATAAACAGCAGTGACAGCATATCTAAACACTCTGACACAAATACAAAATGAAATACCATTCATAAACGTCCTTTAA
Source organism: Chanodichthys erythropterus (assembly GCF_024489055.1). Lineage (NCBI taxonomy): Eukaryota > Metazoa > Chordata > Actinopteri > Cypriniformes > Xenocyprididae > Chanodichthys > Chanodichthys erythropterus. The sequence goes on from NC_090230.1 coordinate 28,259,661, forward strand.
AAGCCGCGATTGACCCTCTTCATCTGGGTCTAATTTGGGCTCAATTTGATACAGCAAAATAGACACCATTATTTATATTTCCACTGAAGCACTAGTAATAGGTTGTTTGCACATGACGTCACAGCAGCAGCGCGAATGAGTCTGGAGGGCAGGGAGTGATGTTTCTATATAGGAATCTTATCAAAAACTCAAAATTTGCATGTTTTGCGTCATTTATGGTTGCTCAAATCGATAAAATCGAGAACCCAGAAGGTGTTTATATCGTTTACATAACTCATACCGTTTTTTATAACTTATTTCATTTTTTAACTTCAAAAGTTGTCGCCTTTTATAGCGCTTTGCGTCTGTTGATACTTAAATGAATATGGATAGCTACTTACCTTTTTGACTTGGTTAAATATTCACATTCTTCATGCTATCGTTTGCAGGGAGGAAAAAGATATTTTATCCTATTTAATTATAATTTGGTGTTTTCACTTCAGTTTTGTAGTATTGTGTTCACAATGTTGATCTGGTTACAATGAGAACAGTGTCATGCGCTGCTGCTTCAGTCATCGTATGGTAGAAAATTTCCAAATAAATAAATGTGTTCAACAAGCTGACAGAAGTCGATCCATTTATTTGTTGGAAGCGTGTAAATGAAACTAGTTTTAATGTTGTCTTTGTAAATATTCACTTTCCCGTATGACCACGGAGGAGAATCGGTCACGTTCAGGACACAGACACGCTGTATTTTTGTTATTTCAACAAATGACAACCAAAATCAAACCCATAGAAGCTCGTGAACAGTTTTGAAGTGACTGTGTGCAAGTTATAATCATTCACAAGCGAGTGATCATACTCTAAAACATAATGTTAATTATTACACAAAAACCAAATACAAAACTCAGCAAAGTATGTGATTATTTTGAGTGAAAGGCAGTGGGTTTATTTAGTGACATTATTACATTTGCTAGTCGTCTTCCCTCACCTTCTCAACCACGGCGAAAATTGTATTACCGTCCATTTTTTTTCCACGAACGATATTGTGAGTTCCTATTACAATTCTCGATTCAGCATAAATGACCTACAATGGCGACATTTTCCACAATCACGACAGAAAATCAAAATACTGCTCTAACTTCACTAGTAGAAAGGCAGCGCGATATAAACAAACCCAGACTGGAACTGAACAAGGCGCAACGACAGCTTCACATCCTCTATATCTGCCTCCTCGATGGCAGGAAAGTCTTTTAATTCAGCGGAAAAGTCGCTCCTCTTCATAACATAAGGATCGCGTCCAACATATGTTGTGATTTTCTGTTTATACCTTTCTAAACCAGCAAAGAAAGGACTTTTCCCCATCTCTTCCATTCTAATTTTCACTGCTTGCCCTCCACCGGAATTTCGGGCATCACCAGAACCACGTGATTGCAAACAACCTATAATGAATGGTAAGGGGTGTGGCGTTTCTGGACGCTTCAGTGAATCACAGTACACTGGGCCAGCTAACCAATCTGAGCACATTGCATATTTTGGAGGGAGTGGCTTCATAGAAGCAGGAAGTCAAATGAGCCGTTCGAATGACATTGAAAACAGGTGTGGAATAAAGGTAAAATATATGAAAAATACAGCTTTTTAAAAAAAACGAAGCATTAAGACATGTTAAACTGCACCCCAAAAACACAATCAAGCCTAGAAAAAAACAACACTGAACCACCCCTTTAAAGGGGACCTTTAATTCCCCTTTGTAAAATAATGTAAAATAAAGCTCTGATGTTCCCAGAGTGTGTATGTGAAGATTTAGCTTTAGCCTTTCCAGAAGTGTCAGAGCTTCAAGAGCTGATGTTGATGGATGGAGAGACTCAAGAAGAAGTGACAACATGTTGAATGCAACAGGACGTTTTCTCTCTGTTTCCATTTGCCTGTGTTCTCTATCATTAGTTCATTAATCCCAGACCTGTTTCTGTTCTTCCAATGAGCTCCCTGTTATTTAAAGCCTGAGTTGTGTTCAGTTCATCGTCCGGTATCATCTACGTTACGTGGTTGTGTTTCTCCTCATGATTCTCCTGTGTATTGTGAGGATTATTAGATTAAAGTTATTCCCTGAGTCGTGCGCTTCACTACAGCCACCGTCACTGACACTAACAGTGAATGTTAATCTTCTCTAACTAATTTAACTAGTAATTTATCACATGGTACCAGAACAGACACAACTGAAGCCATAAAAACACATTTCAAACTCACCATCCAGACGCCACAAACAGAGCAAAACTAACTTGAGGAACATTTTCTTCATCGGTTCACTGAAAAGCCCACGATAGTGACTCTTAAAATGTCTGAAAACCCTCAGATTGACCTGAAACACACTGAACTGTGATATTTATCTGGTTGTGTATGAATCCTCCCATCCTCAGTTAGTTTCCGTTCACACATCCGTCTGCTTTAGCATCACGAAAATCAACAAGTTTTTGCTGATCTTACATTTTCAAATGAATTCTGGGCCTGAATGAAAACTAACAGCAGAAGAGTGAAATATTGGACTAGATATCTGAATCTACTGGTGTGTTATTAGTGTGAGCTGTCAATCATATTTGACCTCTGACCTGTGACTCTTATTTGACTGTTGATGGATTCACTTTATTTCAGTGTAAAGATGTTTACTGTGGAGTGGAAGATTGTGATCTTCTTATTATCAGGAGAGAAAATGAAGAAACACTTCAGCCTCAAACTGCTGACACACACAGAGACGACAAACATCCAGCAGAAGCTGTTTATCCACCGACAGATCAAACCAGACACACTGATGCTTGAGCAGATAAAATAAAAGAGAAAATTATCACATGGTTCATTTGACTCAAAAGCCAGTAATTCACATGTGTAATGTTTGCCTGTTTTGAGTTCTTACTAGATCCAGGAAGCGTGACGTGTGTGTTATATTTCTTTTTGGAACAGATCGATCGTAGGCCTTATTTATCCGAGCTTATGATTTATAAATCAAGGGAACTAAATAGTAAATTGTGCGCATAATTTGATTTTTTTCTTGCATGTCATGTGCGGGGCTCCGTATGTTCATAGGGCATGGAGCTGGTGACGGACAGGAGCCTGGAGGAGTTGCATTTTGTACTTATTAGGGCCCAAGCGAAAATTCGCGCAGGGCCCTCTTGTTCTTCTAAGGATTATTAGGGCCCAAGCGAAAATTCGCGCAGGGCCCTCTTGTTCTTCTAAGGATTATTAGGGCCCAAGCGAAAATTCGCGCAGGGCCCTCTTGTTCTTCTAAGGATTATTATTATTTTTTTTTTTTTTTTTTTTTTTTTTTTCCGTCTTCCGGGGCTTTTTGGGGGCCTTAACATGCTCAAAAACTCTTGAAAATTGGCACACACATTGGAATCCGCGGCCATTAGGACGCCGGAGAGGCTGGTACCCGGGCGTGGCAGGGGGGCTCGACAGCGCCCCCTTGAAAAAAGTCTGAAAATTTGGTCCATATATTAAACATGCTTGCACGTATTAGTATGAAACTCGGTACACATATAGACCTCATCGGGCCGAACAACTTTCGCGCTCTAAGTTAATCGCCACGCCAACAGGAAGTCAGCTATTAAGGGTTGTTTGAAAAACGCATGCTCTGGAATTTGATATACTCCTCCTAGACGATTAATCCGATCGCCACCAAACTCGGTCAGCATGAAGTCAAGACACTGATGATTAAAAATTGCCAGGGGATTTTTGATATCTCGAACGGTTTGGCCGTGGCGAGGCAACGAATTTATGGCGAGAAAAAGGAAACAGGAAATGTGTTATAACGTCTTAATACATATATTGATCTTTATGAAACTTCACGAGTGCGTTCGTTATAGGAGTCTGATCACATGGATGTGACTATTGTGAGTCAAAGTTATAGCGCCACCAACTGGCAGCAGGAAGTGTATCACTTTTTGAAATGTTTTGAGATCACCCTCTTATTTTTACCTGATTTGCTTCAAACTTCATCAGTGTAATGTCAATACACAGCAGATGTAGACCTATGACAGGATTTTTGATATTTGAAATATTGTTGCCATGGCAACAGGTCAAACTGTAATAATATTCTTGAGTGTTTTTGAGGCTCTTAACATGCTTCAAATTGCATGAAACTCGACACACACATCAATATTGTCAACCAGTAGACATGGACAAAGCCATAGAAATGGGCGTGGTGGAGGGGCTCAGTAGCGCCACCTTTTGACAAAAGTGGGGGGGTTAGTTTTTCCTACAGTCACCAAACTCGGTACACATATTATTCTCATCAAGCCGGACAATTTTCTAATTTACATTCAGTAGCTCCGACCAACAGGAAGTCAGCTATTTTGGTTTGAATGTTAATTTTTTGAAAAAACAGGCTATGAATTTTATACTACTACTCCTACAGGGTTTATCCAATTTACACCAAGCTTTTTTTAACTTGTTGCGAACACATTGAAGTTGTTTAATTGCAAACGGATTTTGGATATCTCAAACGGTTTGGCCGTGGCGAGGCAACGAATTTATGGCGAGAAAAGGGAAACAGGAAATGTGTTATAACTTCTGCATACATTGATTGATGTTTATGAAACTTCAGGAGTGTGTTGGTTGTAGTAGTCTGATCACATGGATTTAACTATTGTGAGTCAAAGTTATAGCGCCACCAAATGGCAGCAAGAAGTGTATCACTTTTAAAATGCTTTGAGATCACCCTCTTATTTTTACCTGATTTGCTTCAAACTTCATCAGTGTAATGTCAATACACAGCAGATGTAGACCTATGACAGGATTTTTGATATTTGAAATATTGTTGCCATGGCAACAGGTCAAACTGTAATAATATTCTTGAGTGTTTTTGAGGCTCTTAACATGCTTCAAATTGCATGAAACTCGACACACACATCAATATTGTCAACCAGTAGACATGGACAAAGCCATAGAAATGGGCGTGGTGGAGGGGCTCAGTAGCGCCACCTTTTGACAAAAGTGGGGGGGTTAGTTTTTCCTACAGTCACCAAACTCGGTACACATATTATTCTCATCAAGCCGGACAATTTTCTAATTTACATTCATTAGCTCCGACCAACAGGAAGTCAGCTATTTTGGTTTGAATGTTAATTTTTTGAAAAAACAGGCTATGAATTTTATACTACTACTCCTACAGGGTTTATCCAATTTACACCAAGCTTTTTTTAACTTGTTGCTAACACATTGAAGTTGTTTAATTGCAAACGGATTTTGGATATCTCAAACGGTTTGGCCGTGGCGAGGCAACGAATTTATGGCAAGAAAAGGGAAACAAAGTGTTATAACTTCTGCATACATTAATTGATTTTGATGAAACTTTGGCTTAGTCTTCGTTGTACAAGGCTGATCACATGGATTTGACTATTGTGATTCAAAGTCATAGCGCCACCAACTGGAAGCAGAAAATGTGTCACTTTCAGCATACATTGAGATCACCCTCTTATTTTTACCTGATTTGCTTCAAAATTCATCAGAATAATGTTAAAACTTGGCACATGTAATCCTTTGAAAATGGGCAGGGAGGAGGGGCTCTATAGCGGCACCTTGTAGTGCAGTAAATGTGGAGTGAATTTGACATAGTCCTTTGATGTTTAACCGTTTTAAGTGCCTATTGCCCGCTGTGCACAGTTGCCCTGAAGCCACCGGGGTGGCGGTGCCACCGGGCTTGGGCCCGCCATCGCTGCTCGCAGCTATATTTATTATTATTATTTTTTTTTTTTTTTTCCGTCTTCCGGGGCTTTTTGGGGGCCTTAACATGCTCAAAAACTCTTGAAAATTGGCACACACATTGGAATCCGCGGCCATTAGGACGCCGGAGAGGCTGGTACCCGGGCGTGGCAGGGGGGCTCGACAGCGCCCCCTTGAAAAAAGTCTGAAAATTTGGTCCATATATTAAACATGCTTGCACGTATTAGTATGAAACTCGGTACACATATAGACCTCATCGGGCCGAACAACTTTCGCGCTCTAAGTTAATCGCCACGCCAACAGGAAGTCAGCTATTAAGGGTTGTTTGAAAAACGCATGCTCTGGAATTTGATATACTCCTCCTAGACGATTAATCCGATCGCCACCAAACTCGGTCAGCATGAAGTCAAGACACTGATGATTAAAAATTGCCAGGGGATTTTTGATATCTCGAACGGTTTGGCCGTGGCGAGGCAACGAATTTATGGCGAGAAAAAGGAAACAGGAAATGTGTTATAACGTCTTAATACATATATTGATCTTTATGAAACTTCACGAGTGTGTTCGTTATAGGAGTCTGATCACATGGATGTGACTATTGTGAGTCAAAGTTATAGCGACACCAACTGGCAGCAGGAAGTGTATCACTTTTTGAAATGTTTTGAGATCACCCTCTTATTTTTACCTGATTTGCTTCAAACTTCATCAGTGTAATGTCAATACACAGCAGATGTAGACCTATGACAGGATTTTTGATATTTGAAATATTGTTGCCATGGCGACAGGTCAAACTGTAATAATATTCTTGAGTGTTTTTGAGGCTCTTAACATGCTTCAAATTGCATGAAACTCGACACACACATCAATATTGTCAACCAGTAGACATGGACAAAGCCATAGAAATGGGCGTGGTGGAGGGGCTCAGTAGCGCCACCTTTTGACAAAAGTGGGGGGGTTAGTTTTTCCTACAGTCACCAAACTCGGTACACATATTATTCTCATCAAGCCGGACAATTTTCTAATTTACATTCATTAGCTCCGACCAACAGGAAGTCAGCTATTTTGGTTTGAATGTTAATTTTTTGAAAAAACAGGCTATGAATTTTATACTACTACTCCTACAGGGTTTATCCAATTTACACCAAGCTTTTTTTAACTTGTTGCGAACACATTGAAGTTGTTTAATTGCAAACGGATTTTGGATATCTCAAACGGTTTGGCCGTGGCGAGGCAACGAATTTATGGCGAGAAAAGGGAAACAGGAAATGTGTTATAACTTCTGCATACATTGATTGATGTTTATGAAACTTCAGGAGTGTGTTGGTTGTAGTAGTCTGATCACATGGATGTGACTATTGTGAGTCAAAGTTATAGCGCCACCAAATGGCAGCAAGAAGTGTATCACTTTTAAAATGCTTTGAGATCACCCTCTTATTTTTACCTGATTTGCTTCAAACTTCATCAGTGTAATGTCAATACACAGCAGATGTAGACCTATGACAGGATTTTTGATATTTGAAATATTGTTGCCATGGCAACAGGTCAAACTGTAATAATATTCTTGAGTGTTTTTGAGGCTCTTAACATGCTTCAAATTGCATGAAACTCGACACACACATCAATATTGTCAACCAGTAGACATGGACAAAGCCATAGAAATGGGCGTGGTGGAGGGGCTCAGTAGCGCCACCTTTTGACAAAAGTGGGGGTTAGTTTTTCCTACAGTCACCAAACTCGGTACACATATTATTCTCATCAAGCCGGACAATTTTCTAATTTACATTCATTAGCTCCGACCAACAGGAAGTCAGCTATTTTGGTTTGAATGTTAATTTTTTGAAAAAACAGGCTATGAATTTTATACTACTACTCCTACAGGGTTTATCCAATTTACACCAAGCTTTTTTTAACTTGTTGCTAACACATTGAAGTTGTTTAATTGCAAACGGATTTTGGATATCTCAAACGGTTTGGCCGTGGCGAGGCAACGAATTTATGGCAAGAAAAGGGAAACAAAGTGTTATAACTTCTGCATACATTAATTGATTTTGATGAAACTTTGGCTTAGTCTTCGTTGTACAAGGCTGATCACATGGATTTGAGTATTGTGATTCAAAGTCATAGCGCCACCAACTGGAAGCAGAAAATGTGTCACTTTCAGCATACATTGAGATCACCCTCTTATTTTTACCTGATTTGCTTCAAAATTCATCAGAATAATGTTAAAACTTGGCACATGTAATCCTTTGAAAATGGGCAGGGAGGAGGGGCTCTATAACGGCACCTTGTAGTGCAGTAAATGTGGAGTGAATTTGACATAGTCCTTTGATGTTTAACCGTTTTAAGTGCCTATTGCCCGCTGTGCACAGTTGCCCTGAAGCCACCGGGGTGGCGGTGCCACCGGGCTTGGGCCCGCCATCGCTGCTCGCAGCTATATTTAGGGCCCAAGCGAAAATTCGCGCAGGGCCCTCTTGTTCTTCTAAGGATTATTATTATTATTTTATTTTTTTTTTTTTATTTTTTTTCCGTCTTCCGGGGCTTTTTGGGGGCCTTAACATGCTCAAAAACTCTTGAAAATTGGCACACACATTGGAATCCGCGGCCATTAGGACGCCGGAGAGGCTGGTACCCGGGCGTGGCAGGGGGGCTCGACAGCGCCCCCTTGAAAAAAGTCTGAAAATTTGGTCCATATATTAAAATTGCTTGCACGTATTAGTATGAAACTCGGTACACATATAGACCTCATCGGGCCGAACAACTTTCGCGCTCTAAGTTAATCGCCACGCCAACAGGAAGTCAGCTATTAAGGGTTGTTTGAAAAACGCATGCTCTGGAATTTGATATACTCCTCCTAGACGATTAATCCGATCGCCACCAAACTCGGTCAGCATGAAGTCAAGACACTGATGATTAAAAATTGCCAGGGGATTTTTGATATCTCGAACGGTTTGGCCGTGGCGAGGCAACGAATTTATGGCGAGAAAAAGGAAACAGGAAATGTGTTATAACGTCTTAATACATATATTGATCTTTATGAAACTTCACGAGTGTGTTCGTTATAGGAGTCTGATCACATGGATGTGACTATTGTGAGTCAAAGTTATAGCGCCACCAACTGGCAGCAGGAAGTGTATCACTTTTTGAAATGTTTTGAGATCACCCTCTTATTTTTACCTGATTTGCTTCAAACTTCATCAGTGTAATGTCAATACACAGCAGATGTAGACCTATGACAGGATTTTTGATATTTGAAATATTGTTGCCATGGCAACAGGTCAAACTGTAATAATATTCTTGAGTGTTTTTGAGGCTCTTAACATGCTTCAAATTGCATGAAACTCGACACACACATCAATATTGTCAACCAGTAGACATGGACAAAGCCATAGAAATGGGCGTGGTGGAGGGGCTCAGTAGCGCCACCTTTTGACAAAAGTGGGGGTTAGTTTTTCCTACAGTCACCAAACTCGGTACACATATTATTCTCATCAAGCCGGACAATTTTCTAATTTACATTCATTAGCTCCGACCAACAGGAAGTCAGCTATTTTGGTTTGAATGTTAATTTTTTGAAAAAACAGGCTATGAATTTTATACTACTACTCCTAGAGGGTTTATCCAATTTACACCAAGCTTTTTTAACTTGTTGCGAACACATTGAAGTTGTTTAATTGCAAACGGATTTTGGATATCTCAAACGGTTTGGCCGTGGCGAGGCAACAAATTTATGGCGAGAAAAGGGAAACAGGAAATGTGTTATAACTTCTGCATACATTGATTGATGTTTATGAAACTTCAGGAGTGTGTTGGTTGTAGTAGTCTGATCACATGGATGTAACTATTGTGAGTCAAAGTTATAGCGCCACCAAATGGCAGCAAGAAGTGTATCACTTTTAAAATGCTTTGAGATCACCCTCTTATTTTTACCTGATTTGCTTCAAACTTCATCAGTGTAATGTCAATACACAGCAGATGTAGACCTATGACAGGATTTTTGATATTTGAAATATTGTTGCCATGGCAACAGGTCAAACTGTAATAATATTCTTGAGTGTTTTTGAGGCTCTTAACATGCTTCAAATTGCATGAAACTCGACACACACATCAATATTGTCAACCAGTAGACATGGACAAAGCCATAGAAATGGGCGTGGTGGAGGGGCTCAGTAGCGCCACCTTTTGACAAAAGTGGGGGTTAGTTTTTCCTACAGTCACCAAACTCGGTACACATATTATTCTCATCAAGCCGGACAATTTTCTAATTTACATTCATTAGCTCCGACCAACAGGAAGTCAGCTATTTTGGTTTGAATGTTAATTTTTTGAAAAAACAGGCTATGAATTTTATACTACTACTCCTACAGGGTTTATCCAATTTACACCAAGCTTTTTTTAACTTGTTGCTAACACATTGAAGTTGTTTAATTGCAAACGGATTTTGGATATCTCAAACGGTTTGGCCGTGGCGAGGCAACGAATTTATGGCAAGAAAAGGGAAACAAAGTGTTATAACTTCTGCATACATTAATTGATTTTGATGAAACTTTGGCTTAGTCTTCGTTGTACAAGGCTGATCACATGGATTTGAGTATTGTGATTCAAAGTCATAGCGCCACCAACTGGAAGCAGAAAATGTGTCACTTTCAGCATACATTGAGATCACCCTCTTATTTTTACCTGATTTGCTTCAAAATTCATCAGAATAATGTTAAAACTTGGCACATGTAATCCTTTGAAAATGGGCAGGGAGGAGGGGCTCTATATCGGCACCTTGTAGTGCAGTAAATGTGGAGTGAATTTGACATAGTCCTTTGATGTTTAACCGTTTTAAGTGCCTATTGCCCGCTGTGCACAGTTGCCCTGAAGCCACCGGGGTGGCGGTGCCACCGGGCTTGGGCCCGCCATCGCTGCTCGCAGCTATATTTATTATTATTTTTTTTATTTTTTTATTTTTATTTATTTATTTTTTTTTTCCGTCTTCCGGGGCTTTTTGGGGGCCTTAACATGCTCAAAAACTCTTGAAAATTGGCACACACATTGGAATCCGCGGCCATTAGGACGCCGGAGAGGCTGGTACCCGGGCGTGGCAGGGGGGCTCGACAGCGCCCCCTTGAAAAAAGTCTGAAAATTTGGTCCATATATTAAACATGCTTGCACGTATTAGTATGAAACTCGGTACACATATAGACCTCATCGGGCCGAACAACTTTCGCGCTCTAAGTTAATCGCCACGCCAACAGGAAGTCAGCTATTAAGGGTTGTTTGAAAAACGCATGCTCTGGAATTTGATATACTCCTCCTAGACGATTAATCCGATCGCCACCAAACTCGGTCAGCATGAAGTCAAGACACTGATGATTAAAAATTGCCAGGGGATTTTTGATATCTCGAACGGTTTGGCCGTGGCGAGGCAACGAATTTATGGCGAGAAAAAGGAAACAGGAAATGTGTTATAACGTCTTAATACATATATTGATCTTTATGAAACTTCACGAGTGTGTTCGTTATAGGAGTCTGATCACATGGATGTGACTATTGTGAGTCAAAGTTATAGCGCCACCAACTGGCAGCAGGAAGTGTATCACTTTTTGAAATGTTTTGAGATCACCCTCTTATTTTTACCTGATTTGCTTCAAACTTCATCAGTGTAATGTCAATACACAGCAGATGTAGACCTATGACAGGATTTTTGATATTTGAAATATTGTTGCCATGGCAACAGGTCAAACTGTAATAATATTCTTGAGTGTTTTTGAGGCTCTTAACATGCTTCAAATTGCATGAAACACGACACACACATCAATATTGTCAACCAGTAGACATGGACAAAGCCATAGAAATGGGCGTGGTGGAGGGGCTCAGTAGCGCCACCTTTTGACAAAAGTTGGGGTTAGTTTTTCCTACAGTCACCAAACTCGGTACACATATTATTCTCATCAAGCCGGACAATTTTCTAATTTACATTCATTAGCTCCGACCAACAGGAAGTCAGCTATTTTGGTTTGAATGTTAATTTTTTGAAAAAACAGGCTATGAATTTTATACTACTACTCCTACAGGGTTTATCCAATTTACACCAAGCTTTTTTTAACTTGTTGCGAACACATTGAAGTTGTTTAATTGCAAACGGATTTTGGATATCTCAAACGGTTTGGCCGTGGCGAGGCAACGAATTTATGGCGAGAAAAGGGAAACAGGAAATGTGTTATAACTTCTGCATACATTGATTGATGTTTATGAAACTTCAGGAGTGTGTTGGTTGTAGTAGTCTGATCACATGGATGTAACTATTGTGAGTCAAAGTTATAGCGCCACCAAATGGCAGCAAGAAGTGTATCACTTTTAAAATGCTTTGAGATCACCCTCTTATTTTTACCTGATTTGCTTCAAACTTCATCAGTGTAATGTCAATACACAGCAGATGTAGACCTATGACAGGATTTTTGATATTTGAAATATTGTTGCCATGGCAACAGGTCAAACTGTAATAATATTCTTGAGTGTTTTTGAGGCTCTTAACATGCTTCAAATTGCATGAAACTCGACACACACATCAATATTGTCAACCAGTAGACATGGACAAAGCCATAGAAATGGGCGTGGTGGAGGGGCTCAGTAGCGCCACCTTTTGACAAAAGTGGGGGGGTTAGTTTTTCCTACAGTCACCAAACTCGGTACACATATTATTCTCATCAAGCCGGACAATTTTCTAATTTACATTCATTAGCTCCGACCAACAGGAAGTCAGCTATTTTGGTTTGAATGTTAATTTTTTGAAAAAACAGGCTATGAATTTTATACTACTACTCCTACAGGGTTTATCCAATTTACACCAAGCTTTTTTTAACTTGTTGCTAACACATTGAAGTTGTTTAATTGCAAACGGATTTTGGATATCTCAAACGGTTTGGCCGTGGCGAGGCAACAAATTTATGGCAAGAAAAGGGAAACAAAGTGTTATAACTTCTGCATACATTAATTGATTTTGATGAAACTTTGGCTTAGCCTTCGTTGTACAAGGCTGATCACATGGATTTGACTATTGTGATTCAAAGTCATAGCGCCACCAACTGGAAGCAGAAAATGTGTCACTTTCAGCATACATTGAGATCACCCTCTTATTTTTACCTGATTTGCTTCAAAATTCATCAGAATAATGTTAAAACTTGGCACATGTAATCCTTTGAAAATGGGCAGGGAGGAGGGGCTCTATAACGGCACCTTGTAGTGCAGTAAATGTGGAGTGAATTTGACATAGTCCTTTGATGTTTAACCGTTTTAAGTGCCTATTGCCCGCTGTGCACAGTTGCCCTGAAGCCACCGGGGTGGCGGTGCCACCGGGCTTGGGCCCGCCATCGCTGCTCGCAGCTATATTTATTTATTTATTTATTTATTTATTTATTTTTTTTTTTTCGTCTTCCGGGGCTTTTTGGGGGCCTTAACATGCTCAAAAACTCTTGAAAATTGGCACACACATTGGAATCCGCGGCCATTAGGACGCCGGAGAGGCTGGTACCCGGGCGTGGCAGGGGGGCTCGACAGCGCCCCCTTGAAAAAAGTCTGAAAATTTGGTCCATATATTAAACATGCTTGCACGTATTAGTATGAAACTCGGTACACATATAGACCTCATCGGGCCGAACAACTTTCGCGCTCTAAGTTAATCGCCACGCCAACAGGAAGTCAGCTATTAAGGGTTGTTTGAAAAACGCATGCTCTGGAATTTGATATACTCCTCCTAGACGATTAATCCGATCGCCACCAAACTCGGTCAGCATGAAGTCAAGACACTGATGATTAAAAATTGCCAGGGGATTTTTGATATCTCGAACGGTTTGGCCGTGGCGAGGCAACGAATTTATGGCGAGAAAAAGGAAACAGGAAATGTGTTATAACGTCTTAATACATATATTGATCTTTATGAAACTTCACGAGTGTGTTCGTTATAGGAGTCTGATCACATGGATGTGACTATTGTGAGTCAAAGTTATAGCGCCACCAACTGGCAGCAGGAAGTGTATCACTTTTTGAAATGTTTTGAGATCACCCTCTTATTTTTACCTGATTTGCTTCAAACTTCATCAGTGTAATGTCAATACACAGCAGATGTAGACCTATGACAGGATTTTTGATATTTGAAATATTGTTGCCATGGCAACAGGTCAAACTGTAATAATATTCTTGAGTGTTTTTGAGGCTCTTAACATGCTTCAAATTGCATGAAACTCGACACACACATCAATATTGTCAACCAGTAGACATGGACAAAGCCATAGAAATGGGCGTGGTGGAGGGGCTCAGTAGCGCCACCTTTTGACAAAAGTGGGGGGGTTAGTTTTTCCTACAGTCACCAAACTCGGTACACATATTATTCTCATCAAGCCGGACAATTTTCTAATTTACATTCATTAGCTCCGACCAACATAAGTCAGCTATTTTGGTTTGAATGTTAATTTTTTGAAAAAACAGGCTATGAATTTTATACTACTACTCCTACAGGGTTTATCCAATTTACACCAAGCTTTTTTTAACTTGTTGCGAACACATTGAAGTTGTTTAATTGCAAACGGATTTTGGATATCTCAAACGGTTTGGCCGTGGCGAGGCAACGAATTTATGGCGAGAAAAGGGAAACAGGAAATGTGTTATAACTTCCGCATACATTGATTGATGTTTATGAAACTTCAGGAGTGTGTTGGTTGTAGTAGTCTGATCACATGGATGTAACTATTGTGAGTCAAAGTTATAGCGCCACCAAATGGCAGCAAGAAGTGTATCACTTTTAAAATGCTTTGAGATCACCCTCTTATTTTTACCTGATTTGCTTCAAACTTCATCAGTGTAATGTCAATACACAGCAGATGTAGACCTATGACAGGATTTTTGATATTTGAAATATTGTTGCCATGGCAACAGGTCAAACTGTAATAATATTCTTGAGTGTTTTTGAGGCTCTTAACATGCTTCAAATTGCATGAAACTCGACACACACATCAATATTGTCAACCAGTAGACATGGACAAAGCCATAGAAATGGGCGTGGTGGAGGGGCTCAGTAGCGCCACCTTTTGACAAAAGTGGGGGGCTTAGTTTTTCCTACAGTCACCAAACTCGGTACACATATTATTCTCATCAAGCCGGACAATTTTCTAATTTACATTCATTAGCTCCGACCAACAGGAAGTCAGCTATTTTGGTTTGAATGTTAATTTTTTGAAAAAACAGGCTATGAATTTTATACTACTACTCCTACAGGGTTTATCCAATTTACACCAAGCTTTTTTTAACTTGTTGCTAACACATTGAAGTTGTTTAATTGCAAACGGATTTTGGATATCTCAAACGGTTTGGCCGTGGCGAGGCAACGAATTTATGGCAAGAAAAGGGAAACAAAGTGTTATAACTTCTGCATACATTAATTGATTTTGATGAAACTTTGGCTTAGTCTTCGTTGTACAAGGCTGATCACATGGATTTGAGTATTGTGATTCAAAGTCATAGCGCCACCAACTGGCAGCAGGAAGTGTATCACTTTTAAAATGCTTTGAGATCACCCTCTTATTTTTACCTGATTTGCTTCAAACTTCATCAGTGTAATGTCAATACACAGCAGATGTAGACCTATGACAGGATTTTTGATATTTGAAATATTGTTGCCATGGCAACAGGTCAAACTGTAATAATATTCTTGAGTGTTTTTGAGGCTCTTAACATGCTTCAAATTGCATGAAACTCGACACACACATCAATATTGTCAACCAGTAGACATGGACAAAGCCATAGAAATGGGCGTGGTGGAGGGGCTCAGTAGCGCCACCTTTTGACAAAAGTGGGGGGGTTAGTTTTTCCTACAGTCACCAAACTCGGTACACATATTATTCTCATCAAGCCGGACAATTTTCTAATTTACATTCATTAGCTCCGACCAACAGGAAGTCAGCTATTTTGGTTTGAATGTTAATTTTTTGAAAAAACAGGCTATGAATTTTATACTACTACTCCTACAGGGTTTATCCAATTTACACCAAGCTTTTTTTAACTTGTTGCTAACACATTGAAGTTGTTTAATTGCAAACGGATTTTGGATATCTCAAACGGTTTGGCCGTGGCGAGGCAACGAATTTATGGCAAGAAAAGGGAAACAAAGTGTTATAACTTCTGCATACATTAATTGATTTTGATGAAACTTTGGCTTAGTCTTCGTTGTACAAGGCTGATCACATGGATTTGAGTATTGTGATTCAAAGTCATAGCGCCACCAACTGGAAGCAGAAAATGTGTCACTTTCAGCATACATTGAGATCACCCTCTTATTTTTACCTGATTTGCTTCAAAATTCATCAGAATAATGTTAAAACTTGGCACATGTAATCCTTTGAAAATGGGCAGGGAGGAGGGGCTCTATAGCGGCACCTTGTAGTGCAGTAAATGTGGAGTGAATTTGACATAGTCCTTTGATGTTTAACCGTTTTAAGTGCCTATTGCCCGCTGTGCACAGTTGCCCTGAAGCCACCGGGGTGGCGGTGCCACCGGGCTTGGGCCCGCCATCGCTGCTCGCAGCTATATTTGTAGCTTGTTTATTGAGGACGCAGGACAACCAGCTGATAATGCATTACAGTAATCTAGTCGAGACTTCAGCAATGTTTCTGAGGTGAAGAAGGCTGTCTTTCAACATATGAAATATGATTTTCTAAAGGACAAGTTGCAGTCTAATATAACACCCGGGTCTTTAACTGTCGAGGATGGAGTAACAGTACATCCTTCTAAATGCAGATTGTAGTCTGAGAGATTCTGTGTACAGGTTTTTGGCCCAATAAGTAAGATCCTTCACAGATGCTTGAGGAACTCCATAATTTACTGATGTTATCTTAGATTTTTCCCCATTTAAATAGACAAAATTGTGACCGTCTGAGAGATACGATCTAACCCACCTTAATGCCCGTCCCTGAACACCAGTGTAATTTTGGGTAACACTTTAGAATACTGATGCTTCATTAATGAATAAGTACACAGGAACAAACGAGTAATGCATTATTAACACTCTAGTAACTACTATTAACTAACAAGAAACTCTGATTACTGAATTAGTAAGCAATAGTGCTCAGTTGAAGGTGGTAGTTCACTATTAACTAATCAGTAACTACTGTTTTTTCATTCCTCACAGAGAACTACTAAGAACTACTATATACAGGTTCATAATTAATGTGAATAATTCATAATGTATAATTAATACTAAAGTGAAGGTCATGGTAAACCACTAGTAATGACTGAAGTATTACCAAATACTTAAGAAAGAATTACTAATTATTTGGATCAGTATTCTAAAGTGAAAAACATGATAACTCTTTAGTAACTACTGGAGTCACTGTAAACTTTTGAGGTTTACTGTAAACACTGTAAACATTTTGAGGTTCACATCCCACAATATGATTCGTGATTTGGGAGAGAATGTGTTTCTTGGTTTTTCAGTATAGTATTTAAAAATGACTCTGCCCTAATTCAGTAACCTGAACGAAGCACTGATGGGCGGCTCTTGCTCTCGCATTGGCTGATGTGTGCGCGTTCTCTTCCGGGAGAAGTGCCCATATAAGGAATTCCGCCCTTTATGATGTCATACAGAGCCATACTCGAAAAACTTTCCCAACATTATATGAACCATGAAGGAGTGTATTTGGTATTTTTTTTAAACTTTTGCCTAACTCTGAAAAATAAATGTATGAACTGGCGTGTAGCCTCTTTATTTCTTAAGCTCTCTAATTTAACATGAGCTTAGCTTCTCTAATACTCTTTTATTCTACCCCTGTAACCTTGGATATCCTCCACTTGAATATTGGGTACTACTGCCATCTAGAGGACAATAACAGGAACAACAACTAATGTCTTCACTCTCCTCTATAATAAATGTGCCAATAAATCCCACAACAAAACATCTCAGTTTCTCACCAGACATTGTTGTCTACAGCTGCTGGAGCGCGGAGAAAATGGCGGACAGCTCGCTGAGGGTGGAAACTATGGTAACACAGGTCTGTCAATCAGGGGCCATGGGCGGGGCCTGTGGTTAAAGTGACGTCACATTGATCAGAGAATTAAAACGGCTTGTCTAATGACACTGCTTTGGTTTAATGGGGATTAAAAAAAGGAACGGGTGGATTTTTATCATTGTAGGGTGATTGTGTTCACACACATTATGTCCAAACACCTTGTATAAGTGGATTTTGCATAATATGTGCGCTTTAAATACTTTAAAATACCTAAAATTACAAACTTTTGTTCAGTCAAATCACAACAGAGGCAGGAGCGGCACAGTCTTATGACGTATAGATATAGATATCTCACTGATTCTTGAGAGAAGAGACCAAACATGTTTGAGATGTTAGTTTTTATTATTGAATAACACATTATTATAAACTGATATATTTGTAGACAAAGGTCTCAGCTAATGAACATGTAAGGGAACAGGTTTTTCTGAAAATGTTTTCTTCTAAAAATGTACATTTATTCACTTCAGAACTGAATTTGTGTCAACTCCGTCAGACACATTAAAAAGAAGCTATTTTAATTTGATCCTCAACAACAGTGTAAATACACATGACAAATATACAGCAGTAGTAGTAAAGTGAGATCTGTGTGTCTCTGAGAGAAATATGAACAATAAAGCCTTACAAATAAGAGTTTTACAAATCTGACACTGAAAGAGAAGCTCAAATAATCATCAGTATTTATTATGACAAAAACACACTTGAAGAATCTTTAAAGTTCAGCGTTCTGCTTCAGATTTAAGCACTTCCTGAAAAAGATGAACATGTAAAGCCATAAATGAATCAATCTCACCAATATTAATATATGCTGAATCAGTCATCATCAATCATGTACCTGATGTGTGAATATGTGCTTGATCTCCTTCAGCTCTTCTGGATCTGATGTGATAAAGCACAAGAATGACAGTAGCCACGCCCACCAGAGCAGAGAGGACCAATCGGATCACAGCTTCAGTAGGACCACAACAGTGGACTGAGGAATAAAAACATCAAAGTGAGATCAGCTCAGTCAATAAACGCTAATATCATCAACGCTGCCGTACCTGAACATGTGTGACAGAGTTGAGTGATGTTCAGATGTTGAGTCTGGTGGCTGATGGGATTGTTCAGCACACAGCTGTAGGTGTTTTTATCCTGATATTCCACCTCCAGAGGTACAGAGAGACTGATGCTGAGATCAGACACACTGATGCTGGACAATGAACTGTTTCCTTTGTACCAGGAGAGAGTCACATGACTCACATTCACCACTGAACACACCAATGAACATGATGATGAAGATGATGAAGAACATTGAGAAGAGTTACTGCTGATGACAGGAACAGGCAGACGAGCTGAAAACATGAGAGAATAAAGAGAAATGAGGATGAATGAAGAGATTCAAGAAACATCCAGAGGAACCAAGATGATCAAAAGTAGAGCATTTAAAACTATTGAATAGAAAGTTCAATATAAACCTGCTGTTCATGTGAAAGTGAGAGAATTAGTCATTTGAACTCATTAGTCATGATAAGATACTTCTTTAGATCTAGCTGTAATAAATAAAACATGTGAAACTGATATTTAACTCACCGTAGACAATGAGATGAATATAAGAAGGCCTGCTGAGAGTGTTGATCTCTAGTTCATAATCTCCAGCGTGTTTCATTGTGATGTTTGTGATGGTCAGAGATCCAGTTTGATTGTTCAGTTTCAGTCTGTCTCTGAATCTCCCATCAAGAACATCATCATTTACAGTGAATCTGTCGTTCTGTTTATTGATTTCAGCTATTAAAGTGTCTCCAAACCTCCAGTGAATCACACCATCATCCTTCATTTCAGTAAGACCAGATTCGAGAGTGACTGAATCTCCCTCCGTCACTGACACTGAAACAGTTTGTCACAGATAAACTGATTATAATGGTTTATTAAAATAAATAGTTTAAGTTTGAAAAAAAAAAAAAAATTGAAATAACATCATAAAACAGCAAACGAAACAAAATGATGTATGAATTCATTTCAACTTTGTCATTAAAAAACAGGTGAAAAAGTTTTTGAACTCACCAATGACAGCGAGATGGAAATTATCACTCTTATAGTTGGTCTGTAGTTGATAAACTCCAGCATGTTTCATTGTGATGTTTGTGATGGTCAGAGATCCAGTTTGATTGTCCAGCTTCAGTCTGTCTCTGAATCTCCCATCAAGAACATCATCATTTACAGTGATTCTGTCGACCCGTTTATTGATTTTAGCTATTAAAGTCTTTTCAAACCACCACTGAATCACATCATCATCCTTCATTTCAGTAAGACCAGAGTTTAGAGTGACTGAATCTCCCTCCTTCACTGACACAGAATCTTTAAACACACACATGGAGAACAAACAGAAACAGGTTCAACACAGATTAACTTCATTTACAAAAGTACATGGATTGAAACTTAAATTTGAAATGAATATCATCATTAAACAACAGAAGTAATATTGAGTTTGGATTATTAATTGAATCTTTGTGATGATTAAAATATAAAACATGTAAAACTGATATTTAACTCACAATAGACAGAGAGATAGAAATTAACAGTCTCATATTTGGTCCATAGGTTAAAATGTCCAGCATGTTCAGTTGTTGTGTTTGTGATGGTCAGAGATCCAGTTTGATTGTCCAGTTTCAGTCTGTCTCTGAATCTCCCCTCAAAAACATCATCATATACAGTGAATCTGTCGACCTGTTTATTGATTTCAGCTATTACAGTACTTCTAAACATCCACTTCATCCAATCATTATTCTTCATTTCAGTAAGACCAGAGTCGAGAGTGACTGAATCTCCCTCCGTAACTGATACTGTCTTCATTTTAACATGAATCCCACCTGAAGAACAGAGTTTTTCACAGATTAAAGCTTTAAAATCACTTGATGTTGGTTTGATGAAGCTTCACTGAAATACTTTGAATCATTTAAATGTGACGTGAATAATATTCTGCAGCAGCACAAAGACAAAAGATGATGAATGAAAAGAGAAATAGACTTATATATGTGTTAAAAGATGTTTTAATAATATTAGTTAAATTCACGCATAAATTGGGAAAACTTGTTGCGTTTGTGCACATGATATTGTGGGGCGGAGCTATGTCATCAGCACTAGAGTCTAATATCACTTCCTGCTGGTAAGTCGCATCAATGATTGTTCTGTCTTAATAACTAAGTTTGGATTGTTTTCAAGCCCAAGTTTAAACTTTAAACTACACACAAGTTTACTTATTTTGTCTGTCAGTTCCTAGTTGTCTTAGTGGAGTCAAATATGTGTTATTTGTGACGATAAGATGAACAATGTTTAATGGCCTGCTTGTGAACTCCGAACTTCTGTTTATTTCATTTAAGTCTTCTCATGCAACATCGACGCACTGCATTCTGATCAGCCTTTTGGTGCTGTTTGTCCCAGGTATGTGTTTTATTCGGTTTTGTCATGTTCTGTGTAGAAATAATATTAGCCCTAGTTGAGTGTTAGCTATTCGCACACGTGCTGAAGTGTGTAACTGCGCCATTTTAGGGCTGCGTTCTTCTCTCTCCTTATTTCATTTATACAAAATATGTAAAATATTGGTTACTTAAGTTCATAGATTCTCTGTATTTATGTGAATTGCTGAGAAATGAAAACAGAGAAAGTGTTTTATATTTTATTTTCTTTAATGTATGTTTTATTTAGAATTTTGTCCACTATGTCACATGCACTTCTGAGAAAATGTACTGATTTCTCATGCAACATCGATGCACTGTATTTTAACCAGCCTTTTGGTCTTGTTTGTCCCAGGCCCAGTAAAGCTACCATGAGTGACGATCCACTTGATCTCTGTGAATTAATCCATCCAACACATACTGCTTCATTAAACAAAAAAAACTCTTTCACTATCTTTCATTTAAACACGTCACAGCCTGTGGTATAAAGGATTTTCCACCCTGATTTTGAGAAACACTGGCATCCTAAATCTTGGACCTGAAGGCACCATAGCAATGAAACCCGCTTAAAACCGATCCACCTTCATGAGCCCGAAAAACCAGAGTTTGCTCAAACTAATCTTGAACTTACCTGGGTAGAAATTGAAACCGGCTTTGTGCAACAGGCCACTGGTCATACTTCCTGGTTCTAGTAAGAACACTAGCTGCTGCATTTTGTACGAGCTGTAGTTTATTTATCAAGCGGGAGGAACAACCACCCAGTAGAGCGTTACAGTAATCTAGCCATGAGGTCATGAACACATGAACTAACTGTTCTGCATTCTTCATTGAGAGCATATGTCGTAGTTTATATATATTTTTAAGATGGAAGAATGCGGTTTTACAGATGCTAGTAACATGGCCTTCAAATGAAAGATTGGTATCAAAGAGCACACCCAGGTTCCTAACTGACGACGGAGACTTAACAGAGCAGCCATCAAGTGTTAGACAGTATTCTAGATTATTACGTGAAGTTCTTGGGCCAACAATTAGAATCTCTGTTTTTTCTGAATTTAGTAGTAGGAATCCAGTTTTTGTATATCAGCTATGCATTAATTTTGTGAATTGGTAAGTTTCATCAGGGTGCAAAGAAATATAGAGCTGAATATCATCAGTGTAACAGTGAAAACTAGGGATGCACCGATACCATTTTTAAGGACTGAGTGTGAGTACCAATTTTTTTTCTGGCACTCACCAATACCGATGTTACATACAGAAGGGGACGGAGACACAGATATAGTTAATATACAGTTTACTGAACAACCAGAGATCGATGGCAGAGTGCAGGTGAGTGGAAGCAGGTTAAGTTTGTGACGGAAGATGATACTGGATCTGATACTTGTCTTTATCTTTCCCAGGGATCGTGGAAGCAGGCAGGCATGGAGCAGATGAGACACGAAGACACTCACAGGAGATGAGGAGACACTAGGAGTCACATGGAACGCTGGATACAGGTAAGCAGAAGTTAGCAGAGTCCCTGAGGTAAGCATCACAGGTAGGTATGCGTTAACGAGACCGGAAAGTGACTGAGCGCTCTGGAGTGTCTTTTATGCTGCTGTGGTGATGAGTGCTGATGCGTGTCAGGTGTGGCTAGTTACTCAGGAGAAGGAGTGCGTTGTGATTGGGTGAATGTAGAGCCTGGCGTGTCTGTGACATTACCCCCCCTCCACGGTCCGCTCCTGAGGACCGTGGACCCCGACGTTGTGGTGGTCGACCCCTGCCATGTGGAGCTGGTCGGTTAGGATGTCTGGCATGGAACTCATCGAGGAGACTTGGATCTAGAACATCATTCCTGGGAACCCATGACCGCTCTTCGGGACCATATCCCTCTCAGTCGACTAGGTACTCCAGGTGACCACCACGGCGCCGGGAGTCCAAGATGTCTTTCATGATGTAGGCCGCTCCATCTTCCACGATCAGTGGAAGGGGGGGTTCTTTGGCTTCACCAGGCTCTGTGGAGGGAAGAACAGAGGGATGGTGAGGCTTTCATAGTGACACATGGAAGACTGGGTGGATTTTATACTCAGGAGGGAGTTGCAGGTGATAGGTGACGGAGTTTATCTGCCGGGTGATGGTGAAGGGGCCAATGAATCTGGGACTCAGCTTCCTACACGGCAGGCACATCCTGATGTCCCCGGTCGACAGCCAAACCTTCTCGCCTGGCTGGAAGTTGGGTGCTTGGGAGCGCCGAAGGTCAGCTCTTGTCCTGCGCCTGTGTAGAGCTCACTGGAGTTGCAGATGAGGCGAGTCCCAGACCCTCTCGCTCTCCCGGAACCAGTAATCCACTGCAGGGACGTCCGATGGTTCCCCATCCCAGGGGAACAGTGGGGGTTGGTAGCCGAGTACGCATTGGAAGGGAGTGAGACCGGTGGTGGACTGACGGAGAGAGTTCTGGGCGTACTCAGCCCAACCCAGAAACTGGTTCCAGGAGTCCTGGTGGCCGTGACAGAAGGTACGTAAGAAACGGCCGATCTCCTGAATCTTCCTCTCCGTCTGCCCGTTCGTCTGGGGATGGTATCCAGAAGAGAGACTGATGGTCACACCTAGAAGCTTGAAGAAGGATCGCCATACTCTGGAGGTGAATTGTGATCCACGATCAGACACGGTATCCTCAGGCAGTCCATAGTATCGGAATACATAGTTAAACATGAGTTCTGCGGTCTCCATTGCCATTGGTAGCTCAGGTAAGGGAATTAATCGACAAGACTTGGAGAATCGGTCCACTACCACCAGAACACAGGTACAACCATTGGAGACTGGGAGTGACCAGGGGCGGTTGGAACGGGCAGAGGTTGGAGTTTCCCAGAGGGAAGATGGCGTGGACTCTTGGAGACGGCACATTCCTGGCACCCCTGTACGTACCTCTTGACGTTGGATGCCATGTTGGGCCACCAGAAGCCCTGTTTCAACAGCGAGAGGGTCTCATTGACCCCTGGATGGCCAGTGCCCAGTGAAGAGTGCGCGGAATGAATTAGTGGAGTGCGCCGTGTCCGTGGAACCCTGCTGCTGGGATAACACCGCTCCCACTCCTGTGGTTGAGGCGTCGACTTCGACGACGAAAGGGAGATCCGGATCTGGGTGGACCAGGAGGGGAGCGGTTGTAAACGCGGTTTTCAGGGTGTTAAAGGCTTGTGAGTGGGCTGGTGATGGAGCTGTAACCTTGGATGAATCTGTAGTAGAAATTTGCAAAACCTAGGAACCATTGTAACTCTTTCACGGATGTGGGAACGGGCCAGTCTTGGACAGCAGTTACCTTCCTCTCGTCCATGCGGATGCCACTGTGGTCGATGTTATATCCTAAGAACTGCACTGAGGGCTGATGGAAACTGCATTTCTCGGCTTTGAGGTAGAGTTGAAAGTCCCTCAGGCATTGGAGGACCTCCGCAACGTGGTGGCGATGGTCGGCCATGCTCCAGGAGTAATTCAAAATATCATCTATGTAGACCAGGACTGATTTGTGCAGGAACTCCCGGAGCACCTCATGCATGAAGTCCTGGAATACAGAGGGGGCGTTGACAAGTCCATACGGCATTACTTGGTACTCATAGTGGCCGGTAGGGGTCACAAAGTCTGTCTTCCACTCGCCCCCCTCACGTATCCGGATGAGGTTATACGCGCTGCGGAGGTCCAACTTGGTGAACACAGTGGCGCCGTGTAGATGTTCCAGCGCTGATGGGACAAGAGGAAGTGGATAGCAGAATTTAATGGTGATCTTGTTCAAAGCTCTGTAGTAAATGCAGGGCCACAAGCCTCCGTCCTTCTTCGCCACGAAGAAAAAGCTTGAAGCAGCAGGGGAAGTAGACAGGCGTATGTAGCCCTGTGACAGAGCTTTGTTTATGTACTCCTCCATGGCCTTCTCCTCCAGGAGGATAAGGGAGTAGATTTTCCCTCTGGGCACTGGCTCACCGGGGATGAGGTCGATTGCGCAGTCCCATGGCTGATGGGGAGGCAGCTTGGAGGCTTCTTTTGGACAGAAGACATCGCTGAAGTGGGAGTAACATGCAGGGATGTCCGTAGAACGTTTCTCGAGTGGACTTTACCCAGAAGTAGCATAGACTTGGATTTTCTCAGAGCTTAGAAGACTTGACACAGGAAACTCGGAAGCAGAGACTTGAATTTCTTTGGAACTTGGACGACTTGGAGCAGGAAGCTCAGGAACAGAAACTCGGGGCTTCCTGGAACTTGGACGAGTTGGAGCAGGAAACTCAGGAGCAGAGACTTGGATTTCTTTGGAACTTGGACAACTTGGAATCGGGAAATCAGGGAAACAGTCAGGAAAGCAATGGTTACCCCACTTCAGGATCTCTCCTGTCCTCCAGGAGATGATGGGATTATGCTGCTCAAGCCAGGGGAGCCCTAGAATCACGTCAGCCATTGATTCCTCCAGAACCAGCAGATGAATCTCTTCCGTGTGGAGGATACCGATTTGGAGGTGAAGAGGTCCAACACAGTGACAAACTTGACGGAGTGGTTTTCCAGTTACCGAGTGGATCTGGTAAACATTCGGCGTAGCAGTAGTTTTGAGCTGGAGCTGGCGACAGAGGGCACCGGAGATGAAGTTTCCAGCTGACCCAGAATTGAGGAGGGCATTGACTGGAAGGCAGAAATCAGCAGCAGTAAGGGTTACAATAATAGTGAGTGGTTTCATCTTATTCAACGTAGGCATGATAACACTCACCATGGGTCGTATTGGACAAGTGGGGCATTCAGAGATGTAATGCCCAGCACGGCCACAGTAAAGACAGAGATTCTGGGTCAGCCTCCTCGGTCGCTCAGCAGATGAAAGACGTGAGTGTTCTATTTGCATGGGTTCGGTGGCTGGTTCTGGATGGCTGACGGATTCTGGCTGGCGGAGGATGGATGGAAATAATGGCTGGCCCTGGTGCTCTTCGAGACACAGCTGCATACGAGTGGCGAATCTGATGGATAGCTGGATGAATTTCTCGAGCCCGATGGAGTCCTCGTATGCAACGAAATGCAACCACACACGTGGATCAAGGCCTTGACGATAGGTGGTGATAAGGGCTTGTTCATTCCAACCACTTGCTGCAGCCAGGGTACAGAACTGAATGGCATAATCAGACACAGACATGAGACCTTGTTTCAATTTGCATAATCTCTCACCGATGGATGAATCCCAGGCTGGTTTCCCAAAAACTTCCTTGAAGTGGGAAATGAAACTTGATAGCGATTTAATGACCAGATTTTTCTGTGTCCACAGTGGTTTAGCCCAGCAGAGAGCTCTTCCTTTCAGTTGAGAGATGATGAAAGCCACCTTTGCGCTGTCGTCGGGATACAAATGCGGTTGCATCTCCAGGACCAGTGAACACTGCAGGATGAATCCATTGCAGTCCTCCGCCAGGCCAGTGAAGGGTGCCAGTTTGGCCATGGGACTGGCGATCGCCGTTGGCGAAGGAGATGCAGCGGTGAATGCGGAAGTGGTCGCTGAAGGTGCTAGAGGTGCTGGCGTGGAAGTGCTGGTGAGCGTGCGGCGAAGCGCATCAACAAGGTCTTGAAATGGATCTGGATGACTCATGGTTGTTCTGACGGTATGGGTCCGGTCTTCTGTTACGTACAGAAGGGGACGGAGACACAGGTATAGTTAATATACAGTTTATTGAACAACCATAGATCGATGGCAGAGTGCAGGTGAGTGGAAGCAGGTTAAGTTTGTGACGGAAGATGATACTGGATCTGATACTTGTCTTTATATTTCCCAGGGATCGTGGAAGCAGGCAGGCATGGAGCAGATGAGACACGAAGACACTCACAGGAGACGAGGAGACACTAGGAGTCACATGGAACGCTGGATACAGGTAAGCAGAAGTTAGCAGAGTCCCTGAGGTAAGCATCACAGGTAGGTATGCGTTAACGAGACCGGACAGTGACTGAGCGCTCTGGAGTGTCTTTTATGCTGCTGTGGTGATGAGTGTTGATGCGTGTCAGGTGTGGCTAGTTACTCAGGAGAAGAAGTGCGTTGTGATTGGGTGAATGTAGAGCCTGGCGTGTCTGTGACAACCGATGCCTATACATTTATTAGTATCTTTTTTTTTTTTTTTTAGTGATGTGGCAGTTTTCCAAGAACAACACAGTGAGACTAAAGAATACAGGACAGCTTCTTTACTTGTCACAAACTTAAAGCACAAATTTCAGTGTCCAATAACCTTCAAAGGGCATAATTACCAAAGTCATAATAAAAAACAAAATAAAAATAAACATCTATAAGTCTTTTTTAACCTGCCTTGTGTGTATGTATATATATATATATATATATATATATATATATATATATATATATATATATACATTCAACATCTTTTGTTGTTTTACTAACATTAATGACAGTCAAATATTTAACTGGGTTACTGTCATTTTAAGACCGAATCCATGGATGTAATATACTGACACATTTCCTGTTTTCACCCACCTGTTTATGTCCACTTAAGCCATAACCAACTGTATTTACGTGAGATACTCCATACAATGGACATTTTGACAACTATTTGTGCAATAGACCATTTAGGCGCAAGGAGAACTGATCACGTGCTGTCTGAGAGAACTGTGAGAGAGAGCGAGAGAGAGCATGCTTTGCATCTTTCAACGTGATTTGCATGCAGTTCGCAATGTGTGGGTTGTCATCATCGGGTTGTCTCTGTGCATGGAAAATTCTGTCAATTACGTCACGTGCGGTATCGGTCTTTGGTATCGGGTGTATTTTTTTTTATGAGTACAAGTACATGAGCTTGGTATCGTTATCGGTGCATCCCTAGTGAAAACTAACGCCTTGCTTCCTAATGATATCTCTCAAGGGTAGCATGTACAGAGTGAAAAGCAACAGTTCTAGTACTGTGCCTTGCGGTACTCCATATTGAACTTGTGATCGATATGACATCTCTTTGTTTACTACTACAAACTGATAACGGCAGATAAGTATGATTTTAACCATGCCAATGCAATTCCACTAATGCCAACATAATTGTTGAGTGTATTTAAAAGAATCTTGTGATCGATAGTGTCGAATGCAGCACTAAGATCCAGTAACACTAATAGAGAGATACAACCACGATCTGATGATACGAGCAAATCATTAGTAACTCTAATGAGAGCAGTCTCAGTACTATGGTACGGTCTAAATCCTGACTGGAAATCCTAACAGATACCATTTCTTTCTAAAAAAAAAGAACATAGTTCCAATGATACTGCCTTTTCTAGTATTTTTGACAGAAAAGTGAGATTCGAGATCGGCCTGCAACTGACTAATTCTCTAGGATCAAGTTGTGTTTTTTTAATAAGAGGTTTAATAATAGCCAGCTTAAAAGTTTTTGGTACGTATCCTAGTGATAAAGATGAATTAACAATATTAAGAAGAGGATCTATGATCTCTGGAAGCATCTCTTTCAATAGTGTAGTCGGTATAGGGTCTAACATACATGTTGTTGATTTTGATGTTTTAACAAGTTTAGACACTTATTCCTCTCCTAAAGCAGTAAATGAATTGAATTTTTCCTCAGGGACACTACAATGCACTGTCTGATGCGATACTGTAGTAGACGGTTGCATGGTTATCATTTTCTCTCTAATATTGTCAATCTTGCAAGTAAAGAAGTTCATAAAGTTGCTGCTGTGCTGTTTGGAAACATCAGAAGCTGATGCTTTATTTCTCGCTAATTTAGCCACTGTATCAAATAAATACCTAGGGTTGTGCTTGTTTGAAAGGGTTGTTTGAATCAGTAGATCTAGCAGTTTTTAAGGCCTTTCTGTACATAACAATGTGTTCTTTCCAAAACCTCTAGTTTTGTTTTCTTCCAGCTGCGCTCCATTTTTCTGGCTGCTCTCTTAAGAGCGCAAAATACGCAGGGCTGGGGGTACTCCAGGACAGGTTTGGGAACCACTGTGCTAAGGCGATGAAACTGATCAGGAAGATTATTTATAAAGCAATCTTTAGTTGTAGAAGTGATGGTTCTACCATATTTGTGGCAGGGTGGCGGTTTTGCAGCCTTAGCTAAATGTAGTATTCCCGAGACTAGATAATGATCTGAGATGTTGTGACTCTGCTGCAGAATTTCAACGGCGTCAATATCAATTCCATGTGACAATATTAGATCTAAAACATGATTACGACAATGAGTGTGTCCTGACACGTGTTGTCTAACTCCAATAGAGTTTAAAATGTCTGTAAATGCCAATCCCAATGCATCTTTTTCATTATATACATGGATATCAAAAGCAATAAGGACTTTATCCGCAGCTAGTACTAACTCTGTATGGTGGCCTGGTGGCCTGTATATAGTAGCCAGCACAAATGTGCTTAACGTTACATAACGTTACATAACCCGAAAGCATGACCATATCACTCCTATTTTATTTTCCCTTAAATGGTTGCCGGTCAATTTTCGAATTGAATATAAACTTTTGTTTGTTTTTAAATCTCTGAATGGGCTGGCACCAAAGTATCTGGAGACCGTAGTGAACCGTTATTCTTCTGTCAGGCCTCTGAGATCTTCTGACCAGCTTCTTTTAGTGGTCCCCAGATCTATACTAAAACTACGAGGAGATCGGGCGTTCTCAGTAGCTGCTCCGAAGTTATGGAACTCACTGCCCCTCTCTATTAGATCTGCTCAGACAATTTCTAGTTTTAAAAATTTGCTGAAAGCTCATCTACTTAATATGGCTTTTAAATCTTCCCGTGATTGATCCCTAGATGTGTATGTGTTTTATGTTTTGTATGCTTTATATAAATTGTGCCTTGTATTTTCCCCATTTTAATGTACAGCACTTTGGACAACTTCAGTTGTATTGAAATGTGCTTTATAAATAATAAATACAAATACAAATACATAAAGCACCATCACTTCGAAGGAATCATATTTGAAAGACTTTTGACTAATACTGTAATTATTACTATAAATTACAGCAACACCTCCCCCTTTGCCCTTCCGATGCAGTTTGTGTCGATAATAGTAACCTTGAGGGCTAGACTCATTTAAAGTAATGTAATCGTCCGGTTTTAGCCAGGTTTCTGTCAAACACAGCACATCTAGATTATTGTCTGTGATAATATCTGTTACGGTGTGTTGCTGTAGAGACGAGGCGAATACGGAAATCCACAATATACAGGCTTTTATTCACAAGAAGGAGAGTTATAACAACACAACACATCTAAACAAACAATAGAACTGACAAAGGAGTGCAGGGAATGAGTCCAACTTAAAGGAAGTGCTGATGAAGACAACAGGTGCAGGGAATCCAGGCAGGAATGGCAGGAAGGCTGATGAGGGAAGTGAGTTCAGGAGTGCAGACAAAGAGGATCGTGGGAACTGGAGTCCGGGAAGGTGTGGTTGTAACAATATCATTTACAATAAGTCCTTTTGAAGAAAGGGATCTAATATTCAGTATTATTTCTGTTTTTTATTTGTTGAACGTCAATTAAATCTTTACTCTTAAATGGGTTTGGGAGTTTTTTGCATTTACTAATTCGGAGTACAGACACAGTCTCTATGTGATAATATCTAGGTGTAAGAGTTTCTATGTGTTGGGAATTATCTGACTTCTGTAACGTGAGGCAGCTAGCAGACGGTCGGTTTAGCCAGTCTGTCTGCTTCCTGTCCTGGGCCCCAGTTTGTCATGTTTCAGCTCTAAGACTATGTGCCATATTACTAGAGAGAAGAGCAGCACCATCCCGGGACGGATGAATACCATCTCTTTTCAACAGATCAGGTCTGCCCCAAAAACTTTTCCAATTGTCTATGAAACCTATATTATTCTGCGGACACCACTTAGACAGCCAGCCATTGATTGATTGATCTGCTAACTATCTCATCACTCCGACGAACAGGAAGAGGGCCAGAACAAATTACTTCTCCTGACATTGAATTTGCGAGTTCACACACCTCTTTAATGTTAATTTTAGTGATCTCCGACTGGCGAAGTCGAACATCATTACACTCAAAAAAATGATCCTTTAAACCTACTTAATTTTATTATGGACAGTGGTTCCACACAAGCAAATTGTTTTTTATTAACATTAATAGAATTTTTTTAATCTATGTAAAATTCTTGTGTTGTGACAACACAACTGAATGAGGACAAATCTATTTAAAATAGTAATGTCAAATCAAATCAATGCAATTGCTTCCCTGTAACTTAAACTTGTTAAGTTTAGTGGACATGCTTTAGTTTATTTAAAACCAGCCAAATATGTTTCATTCAACCAACAAAAGGAGGTTTGTTTCAAATAACTCAATTAAATTATGGACAGTGGTTCCATCCAATTAGGTTTTGTTACTTTAACTCAGAGATTTCTATTTAAAGTAACTCCCTTCAAAGCAGCATTTATTTGTGTGTGATAACCTTGTAGAGACAAAAAAAACACAAGATATGTAACAAGTTATCAAACTGTATTTGTCAGTTGCAATAAACTGTTTTAAACAGCCTATTCAGTCATTACATTCAAGAATCTTTAAACTTGTGCAAATGCTTTTAACAGTCTGATGTAAAAGTAATTTTAGATAATGTTAGAATCAAAAGACTTCTGCAAACTCAAGAAAGTGAAAATTAACCTAGAAAAACAAAAACAAACAAAGGATAAATATAATTTTTTTTTTTTTTATACAAATTTACAAAATAAAAGTGTCCAGATGGTAGTGTGCTCTTCAATGCACTTTATTGGATAACTTGTTGCCATCAACTTTTGCAGTGCTTTGAAAGTATACCTGAATCCAGGAGGGTAGCTCAAATTCAGTCCATATTTTAGTCTCATCAACATGGCTGTATATGGCATATGGGACACTGCTAAGGTCTGAAGAACCTTTTGCCCCTCTAACACCACTCCAACATCTGCTAGGCTCTCTTCTATATCTGCACCTTCCAGTCTTATGAAATAAATCCCCATCAAAGTCTTCTGAATCGCCTCCTGTCCTGTCCTAGTGTGGATATTAAAAACAAACAAACAAAAACAGTACTCTTAAATTCCTGTGTATTAACTTTAACAAAGCATTTAGCATCCTTGAAAATAAACAACATTTTAAAATGCACATATACTCACCATATACAGATCAGACTGCTAGGGCCTTCTTTCATGTAGACACAGAGAGATTTGATTGTGCACTCTCTCTTCAGTTCACTGTCACCATTCTAAAGATGCAAACAACAACAACATTACCCAAATATAGCCTTTAAATATAATAATTCACCTTTCCATAGGATTACCCTGCCATTGCTCCCATCATACTCAACCACTTTCAGTTATCCATCCTCCTCATGCTTTACATCAGGGGTGTGAAAGCTTGCTCTTAGAGGGACTGTTCTGCAGAGTTTAACTCAACCCAAATTAAATGCACCTGAACCATCAATGTTTTTTTGAATTTTCAAATAAGAACAAAGTGTTAAACTTTCAGCTTGCGCTGGGGTAAGTTAGAGCTAAACTCTGCAGAACATTGTCCATTAACAATAGTGTTATACATGTAACATCTGTCAGTTACTTTGCATTTATTGTATTTATCATGGTAATAAACAATCTTATATCTGTTTTTTTTATGCATGCTCATGACCATAACCCCAGTGAGAAAATATTGTTTTAAAGGGTTAGTTTACCCTAAAATTAAATTTCTGTCATTTATTACTCACCCTCATGTCGTACCACACCAGTAAGATCTTCGTTCATCTTCTGAACACAAATTAAGATATTTTTGCTGATATCCCAGGGTATCTGATCTACTCAAAGGCAGCAACGTCATTGCACCTTTTGACGTCCAAAAAGTTAGTTAAAAATATGGTTAAAGTAGTCCATGTGACTGCAGTGGTTCAACTTTAATGTTATGAAGCGATAAGAATACTTTTTGTGGTCAAAAACAAAACAAACATTATGACTTTATTCAACAATTTGAACTGTCATCCTTGTTTACATCCGAATGCCAACTTAGTATAGGCTGAAGCTGAACACGTGCATTTGATGCTGACACAGGAGTCAGCCAATAATGAGCTGTTATTCGGACGTAAACAAACAGAGTTCACTACGTATGACAACAGTTTAAATTGTTGAATAAAGTCATTATTTTTGTTTTTGTGCAAAAATAGTATTCCCGTCACTTCATACCATTAAGGTTAAACCACTGCAGTCACGTTGACTATTTTAACCATGTTTTTAACTACATTTCTGAACGTCAAAAGGTGTAATGACGTTGCTGCCTATGAGTAGATCAGATACCCTCAGATTTCATCAAAAATATCCTAATTTGTGTTCTGAAGATGAATGAAGGTCTTACCGGTGTGGAACGACATGAGGGAGAGTAATGACAGAAATTTAATTTTTGCGTAAACTAACGCTTTAATTCAAGGTTTTTTTGAGTGTAGTTTTTCATACCTGTGTAGTGGGCACCAAGAGATGTTTAATTTTTTGTCCAAGGACGACTCCTCAATTTGCAAACATCAGTTTTCCAGAGTATCCATCCAGCTTGACAACGAATGTTGACACCAATGGGATAAATTTAAAACAAAGACGTTATGAAGAGCAGGTTTAGCAGTTTTATTGTGCCAAGCCATGGGTTCTAACTAACTACTTTTATTAAAACCTAAAAAGACAAATACAGTGCTTCACTTACCTTAGCCAAAACACCATTTTCTCCTTCAATAAATCTCCTTCCTTTATTTCACCAAAGACAGTGACGAACTCCAAAAACCATGATGAAAAACTGTCATAAAAAAGTAATATCAGATAAAATGTCAAAATGTATGCATCTGCAAGGTGAACGTGGCATTATTTGTACAATTTTACTGGGACTTGCATAGCTTAGAAACTACACTGGGAGGTTTTAGGAGCTAAAACGCTTTACCCCATTTTCACAGACTAAAATGCATATTTTAGCTGTTTTGACTGAATACATTATACATGATAAATCTTAAAATATGTGGATGTCATTGTTTTATCTAAAGATGCACACCAGTAATGTTTTTTTCTAGTTTACGTTTATAAAAGCTACAATGCCCTAATTGAAATAATGCCTAATCCTGGTTTAGCCTAAGCCCTGTCTGTGAAACCAGGCCTTAA
Source organism: Chanodichthys erythropterus (assembly GCF_024489055.1). NCBI lineage: Eukaryota > Metazoa > Chordata > Actinopteri > Cypriniformes > Xenocyprididae > Chanodichthys > Chanodichthys erythropterus. The sequence continues at coordinate 28,293,911 of NC_090230.1, forward strand.
TATACCAAGACTGTGATAATCAAAGACCAAACTCTGAAACACAATTCCAATAAAAGCAGATGAGCCCAAAATATCAACGCAATGCGTTTAGTTACACGATAAGCGTTTTCCTCCCATGTTTTACACGCTTAACATAGCTATTAATACCGAAACAGCAATCTAAAAATATCAAATTCTGATGATGATGATAGCCTAAACCACATGCTATTCGTGCAGATTAACCTAAAATATGAACGACGTTTACGTTAACTAAACGCGTTGCATTCATATGCTGGATTCGTCTGCATTTAACGTTAGTTTATTAATAAGGTGCGTACTGAGTTTTAACTTTTAATATCACTGTCTTAGTGCATGAAGCCACGTAAAACTTTTTCAAGTTAAGTTAAGCGTTTTACACAACAGATTAGTGTAACAAGTACAAGTACTTATGTTACAAATAAACACGCATCTTTTAATCGCATGGAATCATCCATTAATGGCACAATAAACGTTAAACAATAAAGTTTAACACAATATTCAATATCAATATATTAAAAACATCCCAGCGCAGACTTTGCGAAACACTAACAGAAATTAAAGCCTTTAGATTAACTTTTTATTTTCTTACCTCAATGACTGACGTCTGACGCCATTCACCTTGCCACCTCCTTCGCGCCGTCTTCATCAAATACGTTGGAAGTCGTCACATCCGGTTTTTTGAATCGCTAACTTAAACACTTTACATTAGTTTAACGACTGATAATTAAGTATAGTGGAAATTGGCACAGTTTCAGTTAATGAAACGCAATACAATAGTGTTTTGGTGGGAAAAGAAATGTATGTGTGTTATTTTAACAAAACAGATTAGGGTAAAACCAACAGTGCTGCAAAACCATTTTTTTGAGTGTAGTGCCGACGTGAATAATAATTTTAGAACATTTACGATTAGCATTAGCCAGCACTTTTAAATTTGCTTTGATGTCAGGTGCTCTGGCTCCCGGCAAACATGTGACTATGGTGGCTGGTGTCTCTATTTTCACGTTCCGTGTAATAGAATCGCCAATAAGTAGGGCACTTTCAACAGGATTCTAAGTGGGTGCGTCACTGAGTGGGAAAAACCTGTTTGATGTTCTAATCGGAACAGAAGAGCCGTGTTTTGTCCCACAACTAGGCCGTCTCACATCCACCCATCTACAGCCTGAACTGAACAATGTACAGAGTTCACTAAGCTAGTCGCATCCAAAACTGTATCTAAAGCCCTTACATTCTTACTATCCTCGATTAAAGTTTGGATGCGTGTCTCTAATTCTGAGATTCTCTCTGTCAGCCTGACTATTTCCCTACATTTATCACATGTGAATCTCTCGTTGTTGATAGAGCAAGCTATACTATACATGTAACAGGCAGTGCAAGAAACAACAAAAGGAGAGGATGACATGACTCTGTTTGTAGACTGATCTGACTCACCAATTGTTTGATGGACTCGTAGAAAAAGGAGTATGAGAGAAGACTACGGTAGGCACGGATAACAAGTAAGGCTAGTGAAAAGCTAATGTATTGTGCTAGCGATTTAGATTTAAAGATTAAAAGCTAGCAACATCAAATTAATGTGATAGGCAATATTAAACAATATCAGATATATGGTGATGATAATATAAACAACAAGGAATGATAGTAAGAGATTCAAAACAAAGCTATACAGAGCTACAGGCACAAACCATTCTGAGCAGTGAGGCAGACAGAAGCAATCAATTAGTGGTAAATGTTTGTAAGGGTGGTGATTTGTGGAATTTAAAAACTTCGTTCATGGCACAATGTTTCTTAATCACTTTTGTTGGGAATGTTGAGGATGTTTTATCCGATTTAAAACTGGTTTAATCATTGAGTGTTTTGTGGTTTGTAACAGAGGTGTGTGTTGAATTGAAATGCTTCTCACTGGATGTTGCAGCGCCATTTAATAATGATGTCCGGGACCGGGAGTAAACGCAACTCCTTTGAGCTTGCGTTCCGTTATCCACTTGGCTGTGCAGCGTAGCTCAAACTAGTGAAACAACTTAACAACAGCACTATTTGTTCTCTCGATATACGGTCTGTTTGTTTTACTGACCGAGAAACCTCTTCAACGAATACGATTAGTATGTAAGCGTGTTAATTTTAGGAATCGGTACTATAGTTGAAGTGTTCCATACAGTTGGCACTACATGCTGGTCAAAAGACTTTTGAAACAACAAAGCAAAAACTGTAGATAATTGCTGAGCACAGGTTTGTAAGACATTACCACAAATATTATCTGGCCCAGGACTCTTGTGTGTATTGTATTATAGTGTGTATTGTGCATTTTTCAAAAATTTTCTTGACATCAGCTTCTTCTATGATAGAAAAAATATTAGTCAATGTCAAGATATTTTGTTCATTTTTATTTCTCTCTTAACTATTCCACTCAAAAATGAGAAAGGAACAAATTTAACCTGTCCGGTATCGTCTACGTTACGTGGTTGTGTTTCTCCTCATGATTCTCCTGTGTATTGTTTGGATTATTAGATTAAAGACTGTTCTTTGAGTTATTTCCTGAGTCGTGCGCTTCACTACAGCCACCGTCGCTGACACTAACAGTGAATGTTAATCTTCTCTAACTAATTTAACCAGTAATTTATCACATGGTACCAGAACAGACACAAATGAAGCCATAAAAACACATTTAAAACTCACCATCCAGACGCCACAAACAGAGCAAAACTAACTTGAGGAACATTTTCTTCATCGGTTCACTGAAAAGCCCACGATAGTGACTCTTAAAATGTCTGAAAACCCTCAGATTGACCTGAAACACACTGAACTGTGATATTTATCTGGTTGTGTGTGAATCCTCCCCCATCCTCAGTTAGTTTCCGCTCAGTGCATCTATCTACTATCTACTGAATCTACTGCAAGTCCGTAACCATGTCTTGAACATTGGGGGGATCTTTTTTTGTCTTTTTTTTTTAAATAAAGCATAAAGAAACAAAACTGTGAACGTAATTGCTGCTAATAGAATGCTATATCCGATATGTACAATAACATTTGTAGAAAAAAATAACATTACGATGTCCAGAAATCAATTTGAATGTTTAATGTGATAGTTTCATACTACAACATATGTTAGTTCCGAGATTCTTCAATTTAGTGAATAAATACATAGATCCGCTATGACCTTTGGAATTCCCTAGTGGTCTAGTGGTAGATTTTTTGTTAACAGTATCAAAGGTTGCGTGTTGTAATCCACCCTCCCATAGTTTTTTTTTTTTTTTCCCCACATTAAAATCAAAGATGTCCATCAATGTTTGTATATCAAGAACAGGGACACGTTTGTGTGCATTTGTTTCATGATTTTACCGGAAAAACAGAACCTCCGCAACAGCGTAAAGCTAACGATTGACGCACCCGTCTGTGCTGTGAAGACATGCACGAGCAAAAAGAGAATGTACGTTATTTGACTGTTGATGGATTCACTTTATTTCAGTGTAAAGATGTTTAGTGTGGAGTGGAAGATTGTGATCTTCTTATTATCAGGAGAGAAAATGAAGAAACGCTTCAGCCTCAAACTGCTGACACACACAGAGACGACAAACATCCAGCAGAAGCTGTTTATCCACCGACAGATCAAACCAGACACACTGATGCTTGAACAGATCAAATAAAAGGAAAAAAATATTACAGGGTTCATTCGACTCAAAAGCCAGTAAATAACATGTATAATGTTTGCATAATGTTGTAGGATGTTGTGCAGTCCCATGTTGACTGCTTCATCCACAGACCTGTTAGCTCGATAAGCAAACTGCAGGGGGTCCAGCAAGGGTCCAGTAATGTCCTTCAGGTAGGCCAGCACCAGTCTCTCACATGACTTCATGACCACAGATGTTAAGGCAACAGGTCTGTAGTCATTCAGTCCTGTGATTTTGGGGTGTTTTTGGGGATGGGGATGATGGTAGAGTATTTGAAGCAGGAAGGAACATCGCACAGCTCCAGTTGAAGGGAACAGATTCTGGAATCCACTGCCACTTCAGTGTATAGCTCTTGAGTGATTTTTAATGAAGTTATTAATCAATATTCATCCTTCTAAATGTTAAATGATTTGAATGACTTTTTCAAGCATATGTTAAAGCATTTCTTTTCCTTTTCATCTTCAAACACTAGAGAATAATGATGAATATTGTCTGCACCTCTCACTGAGAGAAAGAATATGTCATCAGTATATTTTGGGGAAGTTTCCTGGTCAGAGCTAGAAATGAATCTGTTTGTGAACATTTATTCACTCATCTCATCTCACACAAAAACATTCTTTATTCCTCAAAATGTAATAATTTACTATATTAAATTACACAAATATACTTTATGTATTTATTCTCATTTTATTAACCAATGTATTTGCTGCTGACCTTCAATGATCTAATTCAACCATACTAAAAAGCAAAAATGACTTTACTTTAGATTAGATTTAGAAATAAGTGTTGAACTTCCTTCATTCTTCTTTAATCCAGAATGGCAGCACAGCTGAAAGGTTTCCTTGAGCTGCGCCCTCTACTGTACAGGCGTGAATTTGAATTTCCTTCATATACTTGCATATACTTTATTCAGTTCACTTTTGGTGTGAAAGGGCCTTAACATTTGCCAAAAATAGAACTTTTTTGTTGTTATTAAAAAACATAAGTAAGCATAGCCCAAATGAGAAAAAGTAATGCAAAAGTAATGTAATGGATTACTTTTCATAAAAAGTAACTGACCAATAAGTTACTTTTTTAGGGAGTAACGCAATATTGTAATCCTTACAATCTTGGCCACTTTGAAGCTTGTATTCTCTTGAGAAAAGTTTGATGTGTGACTTTTACCGAAGAATCGTAAATGTCTTTTTTTGATGTTGAATTAATATAGTCCAGCTGAGGTGTATCAAAAGACAGAATTGAGTCCATATTTACTTCCACTCTCTCCTCAAGTATAACTGGAGACGCTCTGATTTTTGGTAATTCCTTTTCTGTATCTCTTACGTCCATCGACCGACCACTTTCAGTGTACTCTCTGTGGCCACTTCCAAATCTCTTCTATCAGTTTTGATACGAGACGTTAAGATTTCAATCCTGTCATTTCTTTAAGGTTTACAACTGGCTTCCACCCATCATTCAAGAGTTGTCTCATTTTTACAACCCCATTATGCTTTAAAACTGTAGATACACTTACTGAAGTCAAAAGCTTTGTTTGGATCATTGGATTAAAAAAATAATGGTTCCTCCAAAACCCAGTGTCCTGTGTCATCACTACTCCGATCCACTTTAAAAACTGTTTTCCAGAACTGTAACATTGACTTATAGAAGGGAATGATCTCTGACAAGCTCACCTTCCCCAAGTCCATTATGAACAAATGTTTATCCAAACCGAGTTCACCCCAGCCCTTGACCTCTTTCATGAAGAGGTAAATAAAGAGTGACCCACTCCAAAAAACATTCATGATTGTCTTTTGTATTTTACAAACCAACTCAACTCAATCCCTTCTCTGCCCATTGTAACCACATGGTAGTTTGGAGGTCCTACTTCTTCCCACTTACCAATAATATATCCCTCACTTTTCCCCCAGTTCACTCTGGCTGAGGATGCTTTTTCATATTTTCCAATAATTTTCGTTAAAACTTTCACATCATCCTGACCTTTAATAAACACAGTAACATCATCAGCATACGCTGACAAGGATACTTTAAATGTACTCTTTAAATATGGAATTGAAATTCCTGTTAGCTCTTTCCATAATCTGCACAAAAATGGTTCAATTACCAGACTATATAACTGTCCAGAAAGTGGGCAGCCTTGTCTGATACCTCTGGACATCATTATAGGTGCACTCAAACCACCTCCAGCTTTGACATCACAAATGTATTAGAATACAACAATTTTATATACGATATAAAATTCTCACCAAACCCAAATTCTTTTAATACAGTGAAAAGATACTTATGATCAACTTGATGAAAAGCTTTTTCTTGATCAAGCGAAATTACCCCTGAATTAAAACTATTACTTTGATTAAAATCAATCACATCATGCAATAAAAATAAATTATCCATAATTGATGGTATACAATGGGACTGGTCTCTATGAACTAAGTCTTACCTTTGAAACTATTTTGTAGTCTGAACATAGCAACAACACTGGTCTCCAGTTTTTTAATAATCCCAAGTCTCCTTTTTTATGAATTAAAGATAGAACTGCTCTGCAACAACTTGTGGGTAATGTTTTTCTTTTGATGCAATCCATCAACAGTTCATTAAAATCATGTCCAAATAATTCCCAAAAACCCACAGGTATACCATCCGGTCCTGGGATCTTCCAGGAGATAACTGTCTCATTGCATCTGTGAGCTCTTGCAAAGTTATTTGTTCATCCAGTGATTTTCTTTGCCCATCTCTCAACTGAGGCAGATCACAAAACAATTCAGCAATATTTCCAGAGTCACAACTCTGAGCACTATATAATTTAGAATAAAAATCTACTGTCATTTTCCTCATTTCCATAGGGTTACAGTTCCAAAAAGCACTAGTAGCATCCATATCTTTGATTGAGTAAATTATTGATCTTATAAGTGCTCCTTTTACCTTTTCTTGTTAAAAAGATCTAAGTTCTTCTTCTTTCTTGTTTAACCTCTCATTATTCACAGTTCCATTATTATTCAAAATGTCTTTTTCCAAGAGTGTAATGTCTGTTCGTAAACTTTTAACTCAATGCAGTAGTATGTGAAGTATAGTTCTGACAAAAAAACTTGATATTTGATTTATCGACATCCCACCATTGATCAAGATTTTCAAAAGTTTCCCTTTATCCCCAAAAAATATGAGCAGGTACGAATCGGATTCCATGATGCCACGAAACAGGGGGCTCACCTTTTGGTGGCACCACAAAGTCTCACATCACTAGTAAAAACTAAAAAATTGTCTGGACGGCTTGCATTGATTTAAATACTTTGTTCAGCCGAATCACAACAGAGGCAGGAGCACGATGCAGTCTTATGACGTCATATCGCCAGACTAAAATAAATGTCCTGTAGTCCTTAAGCGCGTGTGGCAGTTTGAATTCTTGGTGAAATATATATTTAAATTATTGTTGTCCATGATGTAATGGAAAAATTACTAATAAAAGAGCATGAGACTACATCTTGCATGCAGAATGCATATCCCAATATTAAAGGGCACCTATTATGCCCCTTTTTACAAGATGTAATATTGGTCTTGGGTGTCCCCAGAATGTATTTGTGAAGTTTCAGCACAAAATACCCCACAGTTAATTTATTATAACCATTTGAAAATGTCATTTTTGGGGCCTGTTTTAAAAAGAGCTGTTTTGGTGTGTACCACCTTAAATATAAATGAGCTGCATATCCCCGCCCTGCCTTTGGATGAGGGCGTAACTTGCATACGGTAGAAGCAGAATGGCTGAGAGTGAGAGACCCGCTGTTTTGTATGGCATTCAGCCGTACATGTTTGAACCGGAATCAGACCCAGATGATGAAGAGACTCCGGCAGAAGAAACACAATTGAGAATGGAGCAGGACGTCTCTGAATGGTTATTTGATACATTTATGTACTTATAGAGTTTTAATCACGTCCCCTTTGCAATTATGGATGTGCAACACACACACACACACACACACACTGTGATAACGTTCGCGCAATTTTTTGAAACTACAAACACAAATACTGTGATAACGTTTGCTAAGTACAAACGAAATTATATTTATGCGAGGGAACGGTTGCGTCATGTTGACATTACTTGTCGTACAGGTGCATGTGGCAAATGTGAGAAGATGGATACACACTATACAAACAAGGTTTAAATTATATACACAGACATTCTACGACGACGACAACAACTTTAGACGCATTTGTTATTGAATTGGCTGACATCGACTGAAATGACTATTTGCTCAAAAAACATTAAATACACTTACTTCTTCTGGAGGTGACGTTGGATCGCGAACAGTAGGCAACGATCCACACTTGAGGATTAACTTTGAAGCAAGACCTGCTTTGAATTGACCCTCGTTCTCAAAACAGTCAGTCAAAAAATGATTCGCGCAAACATAAACGTATTTTGGAATTTTGAGTGGCGCCTTTCCTTCGTAAATAAAATCCATCCACTGCATTTTCAGTGGCTCTGATGTCAGAAGTAAGTGAAAACTACTATGTTCATTATTACATCCCACAACAGAACACTTATGTTTCTTAGGAGACATTACCGGCTGTCGTTGAAACAATGGAGGATGGTTGACCGATCACCGAGGGCGGGGTCTATGCCAAAACCAGATTGTCAATCAAACCACGTGGGTGGGGCTTAGCGCAATTCTACGTCACAGTGAGAGCAATCTTAGAACAGGGCGTTCTGAGACAGTGCTTATGAATTATTGAGATTGTAAAAAAAACACTGGGTGGATTTTTCTCATTCTAGGGTGGTTTTGCTCACACACTGCCAACACACATTTATGGTCAAACACCATGTAAAAGTGAATTTTGCATAATAGGTGCCCTTTAAACTGCACAAATAGTATTAAAGTATTAAAAATAGTGTAGGAGTTCATAAAGAATGTTTTACACAAATACACACAGCTGTAACAGCAACAGAGAGCATTTCTACAGAATCTGGAATTATTATTGAAATAAATGTGTGACTACAATTGTTACAGAGACTCTGACAGGAGGATGTTAGTGAACCCAAAACACAAGACGCACGTGAATGTAGTGATCATGAAATGATATCAGAGTTATGACAAGAATAGAAGTCTGAACTTAATCTCACTGATTCTTGAGATAAGAGACAAAACATGTTTGAGATGTTAGTATTTATTATTGAATAACACATTATTATAAACTGATATATTTGTAGACAAAGGTCTCAGCTAATGAACATGTAAGGGAACAGGTTTTTCTGATTTAAGCACTTCCTGAAAAAGATGAACATGTAAAGCCATAAATGAATCAATCTCACCAATATTAATATATGCTGAATCAGTCATCATCAATCATGTACCTGATGTGTGAATATGTGCTTGATCTCCTTCAGCTCTTCTGGATCTGATGTGATAAACCACAAGAATGACAGTAGCCACGCCCACCAGAGCAGAGAGGACCAATCGGATCACAGCTTCAGTAGGACCACAACAGTGGACTGAGGAATAAAAACATCAAAGTGAGATCAGCTCAGTCAATAAACGCTAATATCATCAACGCTGCCGTACCTGAACATGTGTGACAGAGTTGAGTGATGTTCAGATGTTGAGTCTGGTGGCTGATGGGATTGTTCAGCACACAGCTGTAGGTGTTTTTATCCTGATATTCCACCTCCAGAGGTAGAGAGAGACTGATGCTGAGATCAGACGCACTGATGCTGGACAATGAACTATTTCCTTTGTACCAGGAGAGAGTCACATGACTCACATTCACCACTGAACACACCAATGAACATGATGATGATGAACATTGAGAAGAGTTACTGCTGATGACAGGAACAGGCAGACGAGCTGAAAACATGAGAGAATAAAGAGAAATGAGGATGAATGAAGAGATTCAAGAAACATCCAGAGGAACCAAGATGATCAAAAGTAGAGCATTTAAAACTATTGAATAGAAAGTTCAATATAAACCTGCTGTTCATGTGAAAGTGAGAGAATTAGTCATTTGAACTCATTAGTCATGATAAGATACTTCTTTAGATCTAGCTGTAATAAATAAAACATGTGAAACTGATATTTAACTCACCGTAGACAATGAGATGAATATAAGAAGAACTGCCGAGAGTGTTGGTCCATAGTACATATTGTCCAGCATGTTTCATTGTGGTGTTTGTGATGGTCAGAGATCCAGTTTGTTTGTCCAGTTTCAGTCTGTCTCTGAATCTCCCATCAAGAACATCATCATATACAGTGAATCTGTCGGCCCATTTATTGATTTGAGCTATTAAAGTGTCTCCAAACCACCACTTCATCCAATAATCATCCTTCATTTCAGAGTTTAAAGTGACTGAATCTCCCTCCAACACTTTCTTCTCTTCAACACCAAACACTCCTGAAGAACAGAGTTTTTCACAGATTAAAGCTTTAAAATCACTTGATGTTGGTTTGATGAAGCTTCACTGAAATACTTTGAATCATGTAAATGTGACGTGAATAATATTCTGCAGCAGCACAAAGACAAAAGATGATGAATGAAAAGAGAAATAGATTTATACTAAAAAAGACAGTTTTACTTTAATGGAGCCTTTAATTCCCCTTTGTAAAATAATGTAAAATAAAGCTCTGATGTTCCCAGAGTGTGTATGTGAAGATTTAGCTTTAGCCTTTCCAGAAGTGTCAGAGCTTCAAGAGCTGATGTTAGCAGCTCCGATTACCTCATGCAAACACGTGCTGAAACTGGCAGAAACTCTTTTATGTTCAAACTGGAGTCAGACAATGATGGAGAGACTCAAGAAGAAGTGACAACATGTTGAATGCAACAGGACGTTTTCTCTCTGTTTCCATTTGCCTGTGTTCTCTATCATTAGTTCATTAATCCCAGACCTGTTTCTGTTCTTCCAATGATCTCCCTGTTATTTAAAGCCTGAGTTGTGTTCAGTTCATCGTCCGGTATCATCTACGTTACGTGGTTGTGTTTCTCCTCATGATTCTCCTGTGTATTGTGTGGATTATTAGATTGAAGACTGTTCTTTGAGTTATTTCCTGAGTCGTGCGCTTCACTACAGCCACCGTCGCTGACACTAACAGTGAATGTTAATCTTCTCTAACTAATTTAACCAGTAATTTATCACATGGTACCAGAACAGACACAACTGAAGCCATAAAAACACATTTAAAACTCACCATCCAGACGCCACAAACAGAGCAAAACTAACTTGAGGAACATTTTCTTCATCGGTTCACTGAAAAGCCCACGATAGTGACTCTTAAAATGTCTGAAAACCCTCAGATTGACCTGAAACACACTGAACTGTGATATTTATCTGGTTGTGTATGAATCCTCCCATCCTCAGTTAGTTTCCGTTCACACATCCGTCTGCTTTAACATCACGAAAATCAACAAGTTTTTGCTGATCTTACATTTTCAAATGAATTCTGGGCCTGAATGAAAACTAACAGCAGAAGAGTGAAATATTGGACTAGATATCTGAATCTACTGGAGTTATTTATTGCTGTGAGCTGTCAATCATATTTGACCTCTGTAAATTAGGGTATTTTCTAACATCTCGTCTAATCTCGTATATATAGGCCTTATTACTGAAAAAAAAAATGAAATGCGCATATGTGACCTGCACGTACAATGTACATGTGATTACAAAAATCCAGCGGTGTACACACGTATTCTGATGACAAAATTCACATCACGCGCACTGTACGTAAGTGAAGTACATTTTGAGCTGAAAGATGTTTTGTGTGGAGTGGAAGATTGTGATCTTCTTATTATCAGGAGAGAAAATGAAGAAATACTTCAGCCACAAACTGCTGACACACACAGAGACGACAAACATCCAGCAGAAGCTGTTTATCCACCGACAGATCAAACCAGACACACTGATGCTTGAACAGATAAAATGAAAGAGAAAAACATCTCAGGGTTCCTTTAACTCAACCTTTCTTTCTTTCTTTCTTTCTTTCTTTCTTTCTTTCTTTCTTTCTTTCTTTCTTTCTTTCTTTCTTTCTTTCTTTCTTTCTTTCACACAACTACTAGTTGATCCAAAGTGCTGTACAATACAGGTAGAATTAAATGAATAAGAAACAACAAAACATTGAAACATAACAATACAACATAATACGATTAAACTTGGCTAGATAAAAGCTATTGACATAAAATGATTTTTAAGCCGGAATTTAAATGCAGGCAGAGAAGGAGCAGCTCTAATAGAAGCTGGTAAATTGTTCCATAGATTAGGACCAGCAACAGCGAAGGCTCGATCCCCTCTGCAATGGAGCCTAGATCTAGGAACAGTGAGGAGACCAAGATTACTGGATCTTAGAGACCTATTTGGTTTATAGATAGAGATTGCCTCTGAGAGATAAGGTGGGGCTTGATTATGCAAGGATTTGTAAACAAACGTTAACATTTTAAAACTAATTCTAAATTTTACTGGTAACCAATTTAGTGAAATAAGAATGGGTGAGATGTGGTCGAACCTTCGTCTGCCTGAAATCAATCTCGCAGCAGCATTTTGGACCATCTGTAAGCGCACTATAGAAGACTGACTTATACCATAGTAAAGTGAGTTACAGTTAAGCTTTCCTGTAGCTCAGTGGTTAGAGCATGGCACTAGCAATGCCAAGGTCATGGGTTCGATCCCAGGGATTGCACATACTCAGATACAAATGTATAGCATAATGCAATGTAAGTCGCTTTGGATAAAAGCGTCTGCCAAATGCATAAATGTAAATGTAAATGTAAAGTGAGTTACAGTAATCTAGACGAGATAGAACAAACAGGTGAATAATCTGTTCAAACTGTTTAACAGAGAGTGCAGATTTGATTTTTGATAAACGCCGTAAGTGGAAGAAACATGATTTGACCACTGCACTAATTTGTTTCTCAAAACCCAGGTTGCAATCAAAAAGGACACCAAGATTTTTGGCACAAGGTGTAAAGTAGGAAGAGAGATGACCGAAGTGAGGGGCAAAGTCTTCATATGACTTGGAGCCAAACAGCATGATTTCAGTTTTGTTCTCATTTAACACTAAGAGATTCTGCTTCAACCATGTTTGTAATTCACTTATACAATTCAACAGAGGAGCTAAAACATCTTTACTTTTATGCTGCAAGGGAAAATACAGCTGAGTATCGTCCGCATAAAGGTGGAATGACACTCCATATTTCTCAAAGATAGCACCCATTGGCAACATGAATATAGAGAATAAAATAGGAGCAAGAATTGAGCCCTGTGGCACCCCACAAGCAAGTGGGTGTGATGACGAACTATGCTGGCCAATAGAAACACTAAAGCTTCTGTTAAAAAAGCTTGAAACCAATTCAGTACCTTCCCCTGTAGACCAACACAGCTCTTCAACCTGGAGATCAAGATGTTGTGGTCAACCATATCAAATGCAGAGCTTAGGTCTAGTAGCACCAGAGTGTCACAGACACGTCAGGTTCCACCTCACTCCCTTACCCACGCACTCAATCACCAGCATACTGATCACCGCCACCTGAAGCTCATCAGCACTGCAATCACCACCACTATAAAGCCACCACACTCACACACATTCACTGTCCGGTCTCGTTTGCACTACGAACTATTGTATGCTTACCTTAAGGACTCCAAACGCCATACTTACCTGCTCCAGTCGTCTCCTCCATCTCCTTCGTCTCCTGTTCTCCTCGTGTGCCTACCTGCCTGTGTGTGTGAGTGTCTCCGCCATCATCCTCTAGCGCCAGTCTCCATTCGCATCTGTAAAACAACATAAGGACAGTATCACCCTCTCATCATCATTCTATACCTGCTTAAACTTCATTCCCTTACCTTGTGCTCTGCTGTATCTTCAATAAACCAACCTGTGTTGCTTTTACATCTGCGTCCGGACCATAACAACAGTCAACAGCATGAGCACCAACGACCCCTTTCAAGAGCTCGTGGACGCATTGCGCCGAGCACTCACCCCACAACCATCCTCACCGTCCTCCACCAACGCTGCAGCTTCCGCACCCACCATCACCGCTTCTTCTCCAGCATTCACCGCCAGTCCCATGGCCAAACCGGCACCCTACTCTGGATCAGCGGAGGACTGCAGCGGATTTCTTCTCCAATGCGAACTGGTCCTGGAGATGCAGCCGCACCTCTACCCCACCGACACGGCTAAAATTGCGTTCATCATCTCTCAACTGCAAGGTAAGGCCCTCCAATGGGCGGATTCTCTGTGGACCCAGAAAGGCTCTGTGGTAAAATCATATCCGGCGTTCGTCTCTCACTTCCGTGAGGTCTTCGGAAAACCTCTGACGGATTCATCGACTGGTGAGAAACTTTACAATCTAAAACAAGGAAATAACTCTGTTAACGAATATGCCTTGCAGTTCAGAACGCTAGCCGCCACCAGCGGATGGAATGAACAAGCCCTCATCACCACCTTTCGTCAAGGATTGGAGCCTAATGTGCGGTTGCATCTCGCTGCATACGAGGACTCCCTAGGACTCGAACGCTTCATCCAACTCGCCATCCGCGTGGGTTCTCGTATGCAGTCGTGTCTCCTCGAGCACCAGGGCCAGTCACTCTCCAACATCCTCCTCCGTCGGTCCGAACCCGTCAGCTCTCCAGAACCAGCCAGCGAACCCATGCAAATCGATCACTCACGTCTCACAACAACTGAAAGACAGAGAAGGCTGACCCTGAATTTATGCTTATATTGTGGATCTCCGGGGCATGTCATCTCCACATGCCCAACCCGTCCTCCTCGGCCCGTGGTGAGTGCAATAATTCCCTCCATTTAAAAAATGAAACCACTCACTACTATTGTAAACCTTACTGCTGCAAATGCCTCTGTTCCAGTGGTGGCGCTCCTCGAACTCAGGGTCAGCAGGAAACTTCATCTCCGCTTCAACTTCGTGTGGGAATTCTTCATACAGAGAACATCCATCTGCTGGTTCTGGAGGAGTCCACCGCTGACGTGGTTCTAGGGCGCCCATGGCTTGAACAACACAGTCCCACCATCTCCTGGCGCACGGGCGAAGTCCTGAAGTGGGGCGACCACTGCTTCCTAGATTGCTTCCCAGCACTTCCCGCTCCGAAATCTCCACTTTCCAAGACTCTCTCCATCAACGCCACGTCCATCGAAAGTCCTGTAGAGAAGCGCTCCGTGGATGTTCCTCCGGACTACGCCCCCTTCAGTGACGTCTTCTGCCCGCAACGCGCCTCCAAGCTACCTCCACACCGGCCATGGGACTGTGCCATCGATCTGTTACCGGGTGAGCCAGTGCCCAGGGGACGCATTTACCCCCTGTCATTACCAGAGGAGAAGGCCATGGAGGAATACATCAAAGAGGCCCTAAGTCAAGGTTACATCCGCCCATCTACTTCCCCTGCTGCTTCAAGTTTCTTCTTTGTGGCTAAGAAGGACGGAGGCTTGTGGCCCTGCATCGATTACCGTGCCCTAAACAAGATAACCGTCAAGTTCCGCTACCCACTTCCCCTCGTCCCAGCGGCCCTGGAACATCTCCGCGGTGCCACTGTGTTCACTAAGTTGGACCTCCGCAGCGCGTATAACCTCATCCGGATACGTGAGGGGGACGAGTGGAAGACCGCCTTCGTCACGCCCACCGGCCACTATGAATATCTCGTCATGCCGTATGGCCTGGTCAACGCCCCCTCCGTATTCCAGGATTTCATACACGAGGTGCTCCGGGAGTTCCTCCACAAGTTCGTGCTGGTGTATATAGACGACATCCTCATCTACTCCCGGAGCTGAAAAGTGCTCCTTCCACCAGCCCTCTGTCCAGTTCCTGGGGTACGTGATTGATCACAGTGGCATCCGGATGGACGAGGGGAAGGTTTCCGCTATCCAGACCTGGCCCACTCCAACAACCATCAAGGAACTCCAGCGCTTCCTTGGATTCTCCAATTTCTACCGTCGCTTCATCAAAGATTACAGTACCATCGTCAGTCCACTCACCAACCTGCTCCGTCATCAGCCCAAGTCTCTGTCCTGGTCCCCACAAGCCACCAACGCCTTTGAGACCCTCAAAAGAGCCTTCACCACCGCTCCCCTCCTCGTCCACCCTAACCCTGACCTACCTTTTGTCGTGGAAGTGGACGCCTCCACCACCGGAGTGGGAGCGGTCCTCTCACAGCAGCAGGGGACCCCAAGTAGACTCCATCCATGTGCCTTCTTCTCCCGCAAGCTCAACCCGGCGGAGGTCAACTATGACATCGGTGACCGTGAGCTCCTGGCCGTCAAACTTGCCCTAGAAGAATGGAGGCATTGGTTGGAGAGGGCTAATCACCCATTCCAAGTTCTCACTGATCATAAGAAACTTGAGTATCTAAAGGCAGCCAAAAGACTCAACCCTCGCCAAGCTCGCTGGGCCATGTTCTTCTCAAGATTCAATTTCTCCATATCCTACCGCCCTGGTTCTAAAAATACTAAAGCTGATGCCCTGTCTCGTCTCCATGCCCCAGAAGAAAAGCCTGAAGCTCCAGAAACCATCCTTCCTGAGTCAATCTTCGTAAGCCCCATCCATTGGTCCAAAGAAACCATACCCTCCTCCAATGCCTCCTCACGCACTCCGCCAGGTTGCCCCCAAGGCTTGCAATACGTCACATGGGCACGACGCACTCCACTTCTGCACAACGCTCACTCTTCACTTGGCACTGGCCACCCGGGGGTCAATGAGACCCTCTCGTTGCTCAAACAATGCTTCTGGTGGCCCAACATGGCCAACGACGTCAGAAGGTACGTGCAGGGGTGCAGGGAGTGCGCCATCTCCAAGAGCCCACGCCATCTTCCCACCAGCAAGCTCAATCCTCTGCCCGTTCCTGAGAGACCCTGGTCACACCTGGGAGTGGACTTCGTCACCGATCTCCCAGAGTCGGATGGTCACACTTGCATCCTGGTAGTTGTAGATCGCTTCTCAAAATTCTGCCGTCTGATCCCCCTGGAGGGTCTACCTACCGCCATGACCACTGCAGAACTGATGTTCAACCATGTCTTTCGTCATTATGGAATACCCGAAGACATAGTCTCCGACAGAGGGCCCCAATTTATCTCCCACGTCTGGAAGGCGTTCTTCTCCCTCCTGGGTGTGACTGTCAGCCTGTCATCCGGATACCATCCTCAGTCGAACGGGCAGACGGAACGGAAGATCCAGGAGATAGGCCACTTCCTGCGTACCTTCTGTCACGGCCACCAGAACTCCTGGAACCAGTACCTGGGTTGGGCCGAGTACGCACAAAACTCCCTACGACAAGCCACAACTGGACTAACACCGTTTCAGTGCGTACTCGACTACCAACCCCCACTGTTCCCATGGGATGGGGAACCCTCCAATGTTCCGGCAGTCGACTACTGGTTCCGGGAGAGCGAGAGGGTTTGGGACTCGGCTCACCACCAACTGCAGAGAGCCCTGCGCAGACGCAAAATGAAAGCCGACCTTCGGCGCTCCGACGCTCCAGTCTATCAACCGGGGCAGAAGGTCTGGCTGTCCACCAGGGACATCAGGATGCGTCTGCCCTGCAAGAAGCTGAGTCCCCGCTTCATTGGCCCGTTCACCATCATCACACTTACCTTAAGGACTCCAAACGCCATACTTACCTGCTCCAGTTGTCTCCTCCATCTCCTTCGTCTCCTGTTCTCCTCGTGTGCCTACCTGCCTGTGTGTGTGAGTGTCTCCGCCATCATCCTCCAGCGCCAGTCTCCATTCGCATCTGTAAAACAACATAAGGACAGTATCACCCTTTCATCATCATTCTATACCTGCTTAAACTTCATTCCCTTACCTTGTGCTCTGCTGTATCTTCAATAAACCAACCTGTGTTGCTTTTACATCTGCCTCCGTGTCTATATTGTAACACAGAGCCACGGTATTGCCTTTATCAGTTTCTAGTAAAATATCATTTACAACTTTTAAAAGTGCAGTTTCCATGTTGAGACTTAAAACCCGATTGAAATTTTTCAAGAATATTATTTGATGACAAATGGGACTGAAGCTGGGTCAATACAATTTTCTCCAGAATCTTGGAGAGAAATTGCAGGTTAGATATAGGCCTAAAGTTATTAATGTTCAAAGAATCAATATTAGGCCTCTTTAATAATGGAGTTACTGTAGCTGTTTTTAGGCAGTCAGGAACAACCCCAGTAGTTAGACTAGTATTAAAAATAGTTAAAAGATCATGTCCAACTGTACTGAAAATCTGTTTTAGAAATCTAGATGGAATAATATCGAGAGAACATGAAGTTGATCTTAGACTTTCAACAATGGCTCTACAGGATTCAAAGGAAACAGGATGAAAATCACTCCACAGCATCGGACTGCTTGAACTCTCAGGTTGAATGGAGTTTACCAAGGGCAGGTTGGATCTTAGTTGAATGGTTTTCTCATTAAAAAAGGTACAAAATTGTTCACACAGTGAAACAGAAGCATCAGGAAAAGTGTTGACAGGGGGACTGAGTACAGAATCAATGACAGAGAAGAGGGTTTTGGGTCTATGTAAATTGTCACCAATAAACTCAGATATTTGGACTTGGCGGCATTGACAGCTCTCTGGTACACATATAAGGAATCTCTCCACATTTCATATGAGACCTGTAACTTATCCTTACACCATTTTCGCTCTGCTCTTCTACAAGCCTTTCTGAGGCATCGAGTTGAATCATTTAACCAAGGATGGGGTCTAGTAACAATGCGTTTAGGTTTTAATGGAGCAATAAGATTCAGAGTAGACAAACATTTTTGATTGAAAGAATAAAAGAAAACTGAGTGGAGAAATAACGTTTTAAACAAGTCCCTGAGGGTGTGGCAACTACTGGATCGGGAAAATGAGAGGAGAAAAGTACCAGTTTGTGGTCAGAAAAACAAGTTTCACTGATTTCAATATCCGATATTTGGAATCCATGTGAGAGAACTAAGTCCAACGTGTGCCCATGAGCGTGAGTAGGCTCTTGCACCCATTGTACAAAATCAAATGAGTCAATAAGATTTTTAAAATCAGTTACCAGTGGTTTAGTGGGGCAACATAAATGGATATTAAAGTCACCCAACACTAGGATGTAATCAAACCGTGGAATGAGTTCTCCTAGAAGATCAGAAAATTCATTTAGAAATGTGTGGTGGACGATAGATATTAACACAGAGAACTGGATGTACCTCAATAAATTTTTAGAAGCTGTACCTCAAAGCTCGAGTAGACACAAGTCGGAATGGTACGCCTAACAAATTTTCGTTTGAAAACAGCTGCAAGTCCTCCTCCGTGTCCAGTTTTCCTTGGGCAATTATTAAACGTGTAATCCTGAGGAACAAGTTCAGAAAAGGGACTCGAGTCACCCTCTTTAACCCAGGTTTCCGTCAAAAATATAAAATCCAAATCCTTTGTAGTAAAAACGTCGTGCAGGATAAAAGTTTTGTTGACCAGGAAACGAACGTTAATTAATCCCATTCTGATCGGCGGGGGCTCGCAAGGCAAAGGATGACCTCGGTTCAGTTGACGGAGAACGCCGTGATTGACTCCTCCACCGTGAATCCAGGGAGGAATGGTGCACGCAGGCGCATCCAGGAAGCCGGGGACAATCGGACGAATCCAACGATAGGGCTTTTCCAGCGAGCGTCTTGCCACAAAACGTTCAGAAATGGGCCAGGGTGACAGTGAGGCAAAGTCAGAAAACCGTGTAGGTCCAAAGAGAAACTTGATCCTGAAAGCAACACCAGCCTGCTTCCCCGCTTTCTCCGCGGCGCGTCGAAAGGCTGTTGACAAATTAGATCGGGAATGTTCGAGGCGAGCGGTGGAGGACATGTATAAGATCCACTCCACACAGCATCATGTGAGTAAGAGATTAGATTCCCAATATCAAGTAATGTTTGACGGTCATAGGTTAATAGTGTAGAGTTCACAGTAGTTAAAGCTGAAGTGAAAATAGCTAAAAAAGCCAACAACAACACATGAAACAACACATGAAACGAACAGGGCGCAGGGCAGACTGCTTGCCACACACACAGGTGCCGTCTTGGCGTGATTGCCCAGGCACACATAGTCTAATAGGCCACTAGAGCCAAGCCTTACGGCCCAAAATTACTTAGTTGTGGCAAAAAAAGGGGCCAGGCACACATAGATAGCATGTATATAGATAGCAAGATTCTGCATTTTTAATAGATTAAAAAATAAATTGAAAGACTTTGAGCATAAACCTCAATAGTGTGGATAACCACATGATGGTATGGATGGCTACAAAAGGCTTCATTAGAGATTTAATTTAATCTTTTTCATCACATTTAAATAAAGTAAGAAAATCACAATTGAGGAATTAGAACAAATTTGCCTCTCCCAAGAGAAAGAGTTGAAGAAGAAATTCTCAAAATCTGTTGAAGATACTTTAAAGTGTTTCAGGTCAAAGCTAAATGATCTGCTTCGAAGAAAGGCTGAATTTATTATCCATAAAGTCAGGCAGAAGTATTATTATAATGGGCCAAGACCCAGCAAGTTACTGCCTCTAAAAACCAGACAGTGAAACTAGGGCTATTATTGATACCATTCATTCATGCACAAAAGGCCTAGTAACAAATCCTACAGAGATAAACAATACTTTTGCAGAACATTTTAAAGAGCTATATCAGCCAAAGGATAGTACTGATAAGGCTGAATGTCATAAATTTCTACATGACATTGATTTACCACAATAAATGCATAGTGAATCTGAAGAAAATGAACCAACCTATAACACTCGAGGAGCTGTATGCAGCACTGAAAACGGTAAAGGAGGGGAAATCATCTGGGCCAGACGGGATCCACCCAGAATTAATCTTTCATTTTTAGGATATATTAGGACCAATTATGCATGCTGCAATAAACGCAGCAAACCAAAAGGGACACTTTGAAAAACAAATGAATACAGCTCTAATCTCTTTAATTCCAAAAAAGATAAGGACCATACTAAATGGTCAAATTTTAGACCAATCTCTTTGATTAACTCAGATTTAAATATATCTGTAAATTAGTTCATAGTGATCAATCTGGCTTTATCCCACATCGTTTGGCTCC
This sequence comes from Chanodichthys erythropterus, assembly GCF_024489055.1. Taxonomy (NCBI): domain Eukaryota; kingdom Metazoa; phylum Chordata; class Actinopteri; order Cypriniformes; family Xenocyprididae; genus Chanodichthys; species Chanodichthys erythropterus. Next base: position 28,314,614 of record NC_090230.1, read on the forward strand.
AGACAATATACGTCAATTGTTACATGTAATTCATGGAAGTAAAGCTAGAAATTCCTCTTCTGCGGTTTTATCCTTAGATGCAGATAAAGCTTTTGATACATTTCATTGGGATTATTTATGGATGGTGTTAGATGAATTTGGTATTGATGAGAAATTTATTAATATGGTACAAATAATTTATTATAATCCATCAGCAATTATAGCAACAAATGGCTTACATTCCCAACCTTTTGATATCTTTAGAGGAACCAGGCAAGGATGCCCCTCTCACCAGTGTTATTTGCATTGTCTCTCGAACCTTTAGCACAAAAAATAAGACAAGACAAATTTGTTCCATTTTAATTACATGCAATATCTCTCTACACAGATGATATTTTACAGTGTTTTTCAGATTTCGGCACAATCCAAAACATACTAGAAACATTTAATTGTTTTGGGAAATTTTCTGGATTTAGGATCAATTGGTCCAAATCATCTCTTCTACCATTAAATAAAAATGCTCAGAGTATCTAGATACCATCAGTTCTACCAGAAAGACTCGAGGAGGTAAGATAACGTGACAACGATATTTATTAACAATCAGCAAGCAAAATATTGTAAGAAAGTTCTTTGGCGTAGGCCCCGTCTGTAGCTCAGATCCTAAAGGGTTGTGGACTCTGCATTTCCTGCCTGAAGATGAAGGCAGGGGCGTAGCCGATCCCCTGGGAGGTATGGACAGGGACCATCTTGGTGGTGGTGGGGAGGATGGAGATGAAGGTTGGTGTCAGCATCTGCAGACTCAAACAAGTGTCAGCAATCTTTTATACTCCAAGTGTAAGATAATGATTTGTTAGATCTAAACTAATAGGTGACGTAACATTGAGTCTTCCTGGCAGAACTTATGCTTTAATTTATCCCAGTCATGAATCTGATAACTTACCTTGGGATTTTAATACAGCATAAATTATCATAAATTATGATAAAGTCTTTCAAAATCTTAATAGAGATATTGACAGATGGAGGACACTTCCTACATCACTACAATCTAGAGTCTTGACTGTGAAGATGAATATATTACCTAGGGTTATTTTTCTTAGTGCCATGATTCCTTGCACCTCTTTTAAAATGGTGGAAATCGACTTGACTCTTTAATTCACACTTTTCTTTGGAATGGCAAACAACCAAAGTTAAATCTGGCTACGTTGCAACGTACTAAAATGGAGGGAGGTTTCTCCCTTCCCAATATCATAAAACTGTGAGCATTAAAGACATGCTTGGACTCTATGGCTTCCACACCTTGCAGAGAAATAGAAGCAGAAATTGTCAGACCAATTAGACTTGAAGATGTACTTTTTCCTGGATTCTCTTTAAAGTATTGCAAACAATCATTCGGTCCAATTGTAACAAACACCATTAACACTTTTAGGCAGTGAAGAAATTATTAAGTTACAACAACAAATGACACCTATAGACTCCCTTATGGCATAATAGGAATATTAAATGTGGTTCTGAAACATTCATATCAGAACAGTGGTCAAAGCGGGGAATAAGGACTCTTGCTGACATATGGAATGATAATAGCATGTTTAGCTTTCAAAATATAGTTGCATCTTTTAATGTACCAGCATCACCCTTTTTTTCTGTTTTTGCAACAGCGTTCAGCCCTCAGAGCATATGGAGTCCCATGGGGATCAGCTCTCGAAGCACATCCAGTTCACAGATGGCTCTTTAATTCCTCTCAACAAAGGTTAGTGTCAGTTGTCTATCCACCTTCTTGAAGTTAAGCAAAAACAATTACCACTGCACACAATTTGGATAAGGGAGCTATCTGTAGACCATATTGATTGAATTATTGAATTCAGTTGTTTTTACGTTACTCCAGTCACTGAGCTGCTTTGTCCTGAGAGTCTTGTCTCCAGAGGAGAGTATGAAGGCCAGACAGAACAGGCCATATGCTCTATCTCAACGTTGGATATAAAGTCTCGTTGAAAAACTCATCAGGAATTTTTCTTTGTTTCCCAAAAATGGATCTTGATGGAGCGACCCAGTCTCTGGATGGTCTGAATCTACTCTGAGTCTAACAGAGTCAGTGGCTGATTTAAGCTCATCTGCTTTAAATGTGCCGATATCTACTACATCAGCTGTGGGCTGGCAGGACTAACAGAAGGTTGCTGTTGGAGGGTAGCGTTTCCATGCAAGGAGGTTGATCAGCCAGATCCACATCCTGGATGAGCATTAACTTTAGATAAATCGTTAAAATGTTACTTTCAATAAAAATTCATCAATTTAACATTTACACTTAAAAACTATAACATTTTCTAGATGGCTTGCATTGATTTAAATACTTTAAAACACCTAAAATGACAAACTTTTGTTCAGCTGAATCACAACAGAGGCAGGAGCGCGGCGCAGTCTTATGACGTATAGATATAGATATCTCACTGGTTCTTGAGATAAGAGACAAAACATGTTTTAGATGTTAGTTTTTATTATTGAATAACACATTATTATAAACTGATATATTTGTAGACAAAGGTCTCAGCTAATGAACATGTAAGGGAACAGGTTTTTCTGAAAATGTTTTCTTCTAAAAATGTACATTTATTCACTTCAGAACTGAATTTGTGTCAACTCCGTCAGACATTAAAAAGATGCTATTTTAATTTGATCCTCAACAACAGTGTAAAATACACATGACAAATATACAGCAGTAGTAGTAAAGTGAGATCTGTGTGTCTCTGAGAGAAATATGAACAATAAAGCCTTACAAATAAGTTTTACAAATCTGACACTGAAAGAGAAGCTCAAATAATCATCAGTATTTATTATGACAAAAACACACTTGAAGAATCTTTAAAGTTCAGCGTTCTGCTTCAGCTCTTCCTGAAAAAGATGAACATGTAAAGCCATAAATGAATCAATCTCACCAATATTAATATATGCTGAATCAGTCATCATCAATCATGTACCTGATGTGTGAATATGTGCTTGATCTCCTTCAGCTCTTCTGGATCTGATGTGATAAACCACAAGAATGACAGTAGCCACGCCCACCAGAGCAGAGAGGACCAATCGAATCACAGCTTCAGTAGGACCACAACAGTGGACTGAGGAATAAAAACATCAAAGTGAGATCAGCTCAGTCAATAAACGCTAATATCATCAGCGCTGCCGTACCTGCACATGTGTGACAGAGTTGAGTGATGTTCAGATGTTGAGTCTGGTGGCTGATGGGATTGTTCAGCACACAGCTGTAGGTGTTTTTATCCTGATATTCCACCTCCAGAGGTAGAGAGAGACTGATGCTGAGATCAGACGCACTGATGCTGGACAATGAACTATTTCCTTTGTACCAGGAGAGAGTCACATGACTCACATTCACCACTGAACACACCAATGAACATGATGATGAAGAACATTGAGAAGAGTTACTGCTGATGACAGGAACAGGCAGACGAGCTGAAAACATGAGAGAATAAAGAGAAATGAGGATGAATGAAGAGATTCAAGAAACATCCAGAGGAACCAAGATGATCAAAAGTAGACCATTTAAAACTATTGAATAGAAAGTTAAATATAAACCTGCTGTTCATGTGAAAGTGAGAGAATTAGTCATTTGAGCTCATTAGTCATGATAAGATACTTCTTTAGATCTAGCTGAAATAAATAAAACATGTGAAACACCCAGGTTACTTCACTGTTACCCTGTTCCCTGAGAAGGCAGGAATGAGAAGCTGCACTTTATCAGCGCTATGGGAACGTCTTTAGTTGTGAATATATGTGTATAACAACATCAATGAAATCGACCTATATTTATAGCTTTGTGTGACGTCATTGGTATGCGTCGTAAACGAGGCTATAAATAGTTGTTCCACCTTTGCATTAGCAGATATTTTGTCTGAAGAGCAGTCCTGGGACATCTCAGTGCAGAAATGAAGTGCAGCTTCTCGTTCCTGCTTTCTCAGGGAACAGGGTTAGTAACCCGGGGCGTTACCTTTCAAAGGCTACACTCCAAGCTAAGCTTTATCAGCGCTATGGGAACGAGAATACCCACACCGCCCATGGAACCCCAGGCTGTGAAGTGTGTCACAAAGTGCAGAGAGTCTCAGATACTAGCTTGCGATGTTGACTCAAGTACGCAAGAGCCCGGAGTAACATGAACATCCAAACTATAAAATCTTATGAATGTGTGCGGATAGGACCAACCTGCCATATCACAAACAATTTGTAAGGGGGCACCTCCCGCCAAAGCTCTAGAAGAGGCAGCCCCCCTGGTGGAATGAGCCCTGATGTCTGTTGGCGAAGTTTGACCATGTGCCTCATAGGCAAGGGCAATAGCATCTCTCACCCAGTGTGACGGTCTGTTTCGTTTTGCCTGCACCCCTGTTATGACCGGCAAGACAAACGAATAGTTGCTCTGATTTACGCCACTGGCTGGTGCGGTGGACGTAGGCCTGAAGAGCACGAACTGGACACATTCTGTAAAATCTCTCCTGCTCCGGTGTAGTGAACGGCAGAGGACAGAAAGCTTCAAGAGTGACCGGATGCAAGTTCGAGAAAGGAACCTTAGGCAGATAGTCAGGATGAGGATGCAAAATAGCTTTCACCATTCCTGTGGCAAAGTCTAAGCAGGATGGCACAATGGACAGAGCCCCAATTCTTTCTAGAGAAATTATAGCCATGAGAAAATCCATTTTTTAGAGTTAACAGCTTGTCAGAAACTGACTCTAACGTTTCAAAGTAGGTCTCAACTAGGCCCTCTATTACTTGATTCCATGAAGGGATCCTGGTTCTAGAAGGAGGCTTAAGCCACCTAGCTCCTCGAACAAAGCGAGAGAGCAGGACATGCTTGCCCAAAGGCACACCATCAATCAGAGTGTGGCAAGCCGAGAGAGTGGCCACTTAAAAACGCTGAGAGTGGCGGGGCATGTACCTGTCGATAATTTTTCCTGCAGGAAGTCCAGAACTGTAGCAATTTGGCAGTTTACTGCATTTGCATTGTGTGCAGTACATCATCTTTCAAAGAGACCCCATTTGTTGGTATAACTTACTCTCTTAGAGGGAGCTCTAGCATTTAAAATAGTCTCAATAACATCAGGTGAAAGCCCTGTGTCCCTCAGTCGGTTCCCCACAGGGGCCAAACATGAAGATTCCACATCTCTGGTTTGGGATGAAATATTGTCCCCTGTGCCTGAGGCAGAAGGTCCCTCCTGCTTGGTATCGCCCGAGGCAAGCCGTCAAGGATATTACAGATATTATTTCTGAAAACCATATTCTGTTCGGCCAACGCGGAGCTATCAGTAAGAGGCAAGTCACTTGTTGGTGAACTCTGGCTAGAACTCTCGGGAGCAGAAAGTTCTGCACACTGCCTATCGAATCTAACTCCTAACAAGTGTAGAGGAAAGAAAGATGACAGAGCTTGCTTTTTAACATGGTCTGATATAGTACTCTTTGTAACACACACAGAGATTTGCAACTCACAACTTCACAGTATGGCCTCTAAAGACAAAGTCCTGCTGATGCACCAGTGGCACATCTAATTATAGCCTCGCTTACGATGCATTCCAGTGACGTCACGCAAGGCTATAAATATTGGTCAATTTCATTAACGTTGTTTTACACATATATTCACAGCTGATCACGACTAAAGACGTTCCCATAGTGTTGGTAAAGTGCAGCTTTTGAAAGGGAAGTGATATTTAACTCACCGTAGACAATGAGACGAATAAAAGAAAAACGTTTTCTGAGAGTGTTGATCTCTAGTTCATATTCTCCAGAATGTTTCATTGTGATGTTTGTGATGGTCAGAGATCTAGTTTGATTGTCCAGCTTCAGTCTGTCTCTGAATCTCCCATCAAGAACATCATCATATACAGTGATTCTGTTGTCCCGTTTAATGACTTCACCTATTACAGTGTTTCCAAACCACAATTGAATCACATCATCATTTCCCATTTCAGTAAGACGAGAGTTTAGAGTGACTGAATCTCCCTCCGTCACTGACACTGAAACAGGGTTTGTCACAGATAAACTGATTATAATGGTTTATTAAATTAAATAGTTTAACATTTAAATTTGAAATAAACAATATCATAAAATAGCAAAAGAAACTAAATGATGTATGAATTCATTTAGACTTTGTCATTAAAAACAGATGAAAACATTATTGAACTCACCAATGACAGAGAGATAGAAATTAACTCTCCTGTTTTTTGTCTGTTGTATGTAAACTCCAGCATGGTCAGTTGTGATGTTTGTGATGGTCAGAGATCCAGTTTGATCATCCAGCTTCAGTCTGTCTCTGAATCTCCCATTAAGAACATCATCATTTACAGTGATTCTGTTGAACCGTTTATTGAATACAGCTATTACAGTGTTTCCAAACAACAACAAATTCATATCACCATCCTTCATTTCAGTTAGACGAGAGTTTATAGTGACTGAATCTCCCTCCTTCACTGACACCAAATCATCAAACTCTAACATGGAGAACAAACAGAAACAGATTCAACACAGATTAAGACACTCATTGACAAAAGTAAATGTTTTGAAACTTAAATTTGAAATGAATATCATCATTAAACAAAAGAAGCAAAATTGAGTTTGTATTAATAATAATAATAAGATAATAATCTTTTTGATGATTAAAATATAAAACATGTGAAAATGATATTTAACTCACCAGTGACAAAGACAGAGAAATCAACACTCTTACGGTTGGTCTGTAGTTCATATTCTCCAGCGTGTTTCATTGTGGTGTTTGTGATGGTCAGAGATCCAGTTTGATTGTCCAGCTTCAGTCTGTCTCTGAATCTCCCATCAAGAACATCATCAATTACAGTGACTCTGTTGGCCGTTACATTGATTTCAGCTATTAAAGTGCGTTCAAACCTCCACTGAATCACATCATCATCCTTTATTTCAGTAAGATCAGGGTTTAGAGTGACTGAATCTCCCTTCATCACTGGCACAAACTCACCAAACACACCTGAAGAACAGAGTTTTTCACAGATTAAAGCTTTAAAATCACTTGATGTTGGTTTGATGAAGCTTCACTGAAATACTTTGAATCATTTAAATGTGACGTGAATAATATTCTGCAGCAGCACAAAGACAAAAGATGATGAATGAAAAGAGAAATAGATTTATGTAACAGACTTTATTTGATTCTGTCGTGATGTATTAATTCTGTATGTTCTGGCGCTCGTTGTGTATTTGTGTGCACTGTATTCTCGTGGATATGAGAGTTTCTAATGATCTCCCTGAAGCTCAACAGTGTGTTCGTGTCCCTTTAAGAGCGGACCCCCCTTCGGCTCATTGTAGCTGTCAATCACACGACGGTCTCTTTGATCTTCGCTGTTCTAAAGCTCGACTGTACTTTCAGGTTGTGCGGATCGTCACAGTATAAAGAACGTTTCCTCCTTCGCGTGAGTCTCAAATGCTCACCCGAGAGCGGAAAACAGCGACGACAACAACAAATCAAAAAGTACATTAATAAAGTTCGCTCGAGCGCGTGAATATGCTGCAGCTGAACGGTGGAGGGGGAGATGATCTCGGGGTGAATGATGAGATGATCGCGTTTAAAGATGAAGGAGATCACGAGGAGAAGATCCGCAAGAGCGCGTTCACGGAGAGCGACCTGGCCGATCTCAAATCATCTCTGGTCAATGAGTCCGAGATCAGCCAGAACATACAGCACCAGCACCCTCGCAGACTAGCACCCCCTGCCCGCCCTCGAGCGCTGCTCTCGAGCTGCCCGCTTCGCGCTTCTGGGTTTCTCAGCGCTTCCCCTGTTGCGATTTAAAGAGCTATTTCCAGCGTTTTAACTGCTTAAAAGAACAATTTCTTCTTCATTTTAATGGCATTCTCTCGCTCTGTGGTTCATTGCTCTCTAGCAGCTGTTCACCGTGCCACTCACGAGCCGCCTTCAGCCGTCGTCTTCCGTCAAGTGAGTATACATGATGCTCTCCCCTGACTTAGGTTACACTCATGATACATATTCAATCTGGGGCCTGTACCATGAAGCTGGATTAACTGGCTAGCCAGGTAAGTTTCAGATTAGTTTGCACCAATCCTGGGTTTTAGGTACCATGAAAGTGACTTGGCTTTTAGCGGTGGTCATCGCCATGGTAACTTACGCTCCACGGCTAACCTGCTCCGGGGCAGGTTATGTTCAGGGTTAGAGATCTCAAACTGAAATTGGACCAATCAGGTGTAAGCTAAGTGACACTGACACACCCAACGCAATAAAGTCACTCCCCCAGTTTCTCTTCCTCCAAATTAAAGGTCATTATATAGTAAAAACAAATATTTAATGATGAAATTGTCTGGTTTTAATTATAATATAATTTATATATGATTTGTATATGATCTATATTTTTATTAATCCATTACACACATGCAAGTTTAGATTAACAGTTGTTATTAAGCACTTAGTTTCAATGAATATTGATCATATGTAGGCTAATATAAATAAGGTGTAAATATACTATTTAAATATGACTACATGTGAGCTTGTATGTTTGAGTCTCTATCGCTATATATTATTAACCATGTAAACTAACTTCACTTGGACTGATAGAGAAAGATAATTTCTTTTATTTGTCCTCTTTCAAAGATAAGTATTTTCCATTAGTGTAAATGCGTTTAAATTCTTAATTTTCAGTGAATTGAATCTCGCTGGCTCTCTCGTGAGAAGTGAATCACAGTTTATTTCTGTTGCAAGGCATGTGATTGGCTGTTCACCACTGATGTCACAGATTCATGTGCACACACTTCACAAACTCAGGATCAAAGCCTGAGTTGACAGAGAAAGTTGATGATCAGCATCATGGTACCAACAAAGCCGGATTGGAGTGGTTTGGTTTTGTCAACTCGAAAATAATCCTATAACCCTGAGTTTGTTCATCTACCATCATGGTACAGGCCCCTGGTAGAGTGCATTTCTCCGGTGTTTGTTGTAATGCTGAATCTTTCGGCACGCCGCTTGGCGGTCCCGCCCCCGCAAGCTATGTTCATTGAGAAATATGACACAACGCTCTTCCCTGTCTCAGGTGAGACCTATGTTATATATACAGTTGATATAGCATATTTCTGCCACGTTTGATGTGTTTCTCAGCGCATCGCTTGCCGGTTTCGTCCCGCAAGCCGCGTTCATTAAGAATGAGCATTCTCACAATGAGGACGCAAGGGCATATTTTATTGGTGTTTTCTTAAAATGTCAAGCCTCTCAGCACATCACTTGCCGGCCCCACCCCTGCAAGCCATGTTCATTGAGGACGTATGCGCTCACTGAAAAAGCGAGCTCAATGCTCACTTATGCTCTCGGAACCTGACATATGCTCTCTGTTTTAGTATGCTGGATATCTGTACACGTTACTTACTGGCTCTACCCCCGTAAGCCACGTTCATTGTCACGCGGGCCGTGACAATGAATCGAGGTTACTCACTGCATTTCGCCCAAAGACCCCCGTGCTTCAGCAGAGTGGTTCCCACTTTGGTAAAAAAAAATGTCCTTAGCGCCGAAGTGATGATGTTAGAAAAGGGAACCATAGAAATAGTTCCCCTCTCTGAGAGCGAATTAGGTATTTACAGCTGACATTTCCTTGTCCCCAAGAAGGATGGCAGTCTCAGACCCATCCTAGATCTCAGAATCCTGAACCGCTCCCTCATGAGATGGAAGTTCAGGATGTTAACGTTGAAACAGATCCTCGCGCAGATATGCTTCGGGGATTGGTTCTTCTTACTGGGCCTGAAAGACACGTACTTTCACATCCAGATAGCCCCCCCATCACAGACGATTCTTGAGATTCGCATTCGAGGGAGTGGCTTACCAAGAGCTCACTGCTCCCCAGCCAACGTATATTGTTCCTGAGTGCTGTTTTGGACTTAGCCCATATGAGGGCTACAGTCTCACTCAGGGAGCAGATATGATATCTCGGAACAATATCCCCTCAGACGAGTGGATGCTCCATCCCCAGACGATTCTTGAAATCTAGGAGATCTTTGTGAAGGCAGAGGTCGACCTTTTCACCTCAAAACTCTCATTGCCCAATCTTCATTTCAAAGGACACAGATGCACTAGCCCATAATTGGCCCAGCCTTCTTCTTTATGCTTTTCCCCAGATCGCTCTGATCCCTTAGGTCATCAGACGAATCAGGGAAGATAAACACAGAGTCCTCCTGGTGGCCCCACTCTGGAGGAGCCAACTTTGGACCTCGGAGCTGTTCAGGCTTTCAACAAAAGCCCCATGGCTGACCTCCCTGAGACGGGACCTCCTCTCTCAGGACAATCTGGCAAGAGATCTGGGCTCTGCACATGTGGTCCCTCAATGGGAGCCTGTAAACCTCCCAGAGGACATGCTGAATACTATTTCTCAGGCGAGAGCCCCATCTACTAGGTGTCTCTATGCCCAGAAATAGTCGGTCGGCATCGACTGGTGTGCATCTCTAAACAAAGAGCCTATTGAGTGTGACATATTTCTGATATTGTCATTTCTCCAGGAGTGTCTGGATAAGGGCCTCACGCCTTCCATGCTCAAGGTGTACGTAGCAGCCATAGCAGCATTCTCCGCACCTATTGCTGGCCAGTCAGTGGGTCGAAACAGCCTCGTTGTGCATTTCTTGAGAGGTACTAGATGGTTGAATTCCCCCAATCTCTCACTGTTTCCACTTGGGACCTTTCCACGGTCCTCAGAGCGCTCAAAGGGGCCCCCTCTGTCACTTAAAACTGCTCTGCTACTTACACTGGCATCGGTTAAGCACATAGGTGACCTGTAGGCCCTCTCTGTGAAGAATCCCTTAGTAGAATTTCTGGCAGAATGGAAACTTCTTCCAAATACTTCTCAATGGGTACTGCTCACAATAGAAAAGGGTAGAAGAATTCAGTTCGGGTCTCGCCCGCCCAAGATCAACTGGGTACTCAACTGGAACAGGAAGTTCTTGCAAAAAGGAGCTATAGAAAGGGTTTCTCCTCCCAGCAAACTGTCACGGTTTTACACTTGTTCAAAAGAAGGATGGAGGGTACTTTCATGTATCCATCCATCCTCAGCAAAGGAAGTTCCTCAGATTTGCTTTTGGGGGGAAAGCTTATCAATACAGGGTCTTCCTTTCCTCTTTCACCCTGCACCTTCACAAAATGCGTGGATGCAGCTCTGGCTCCTATGGGACTCCAGGGCATTCGCGTGTTGAATTATTTTGATGATTGTTTGATTTTAGCTCAATCCGAGCACATGGCAGTCCAACATCGAGATGTTGTTCTGAGGTAGTCCGGGATTCCACTACAATGCAGGCACGCCTGTCTCCTGCTCGTGTGAATTCCATTCTCTCAGCCATGAATGTGGTGAAATTAGACCAGTCACTCACTGTAAAACAGTTTCAGAGACTGTTGGGTCTGATGGCAGCTGCGTCCAACGTGACACCCTTTGGCCTGCTGCACATGAGACCCTTACAGTGGTGGCTCAGGGCCAAGGTTTTTTCTCAGAGGGGAAATCCTTTTCGCATGATCAAGGTCATGCAGCGATGCCTTTGTGCCTTAGTCATGAGGAAAAAGCCTGTTGGGGGTTCCTTGTCATTGTGTAATGCTAACGACGGATGCTTCCCTAATGTGTTGGTCCACACGGACAACATGTCAGTGGTTTCCTATATCAACCACCAGGGGGGTCTGAGGTCTCGCCAGTTGTGCAATTTGGCCTATCGGATCCTCTTTTGGGCCCAGGGGAATCTCCTCTCCCTGAGAGCAGCTTACATCCCAGGCAGACATCCTGTTGAGGTAGGAGCAGAGGCCAAGGGAATAGAGACTCCAGCCCGAGGTGGTTGAGCATATATGGAAAAACTTTAGTTGAGTGGAAGCCGACCTATTTGCTTAAAAAAAAAAAAAAAAAACATCTCACTGCCTATTGTGGTATTCTCTGACTCATCCAGCCCCTTTGGGTTTGGATGCCATGGTACAGACAAGGCCAAGGCTACATCTGTATGCATTTCCCCTGATTGCTGGAGAGGACAGGATCCTTCTCATATTGATAGCCCCGTTCTGACCGACCCAGGTTGGGTTCACAGACCTGGTGTCTCTTCTCGACGGCTCTTCTATGGAAATTCCCATCAGACAGGACCTTCTGTCTCAAGCGGGCAGCACGATACTTCACCTCAGCCCGGAGTTGTGAAAACTGTGGGCCTGGCCTCTAAAAGGGGGTAGGCTCATAGAATCTGGTCTCCCAACTGAGGTTGTGGAGACCATACTTCACTTCAGAGCTCCCTCCATAAGAACGCTGTATGCATATAAATAGAAGTTGTTTTTTACTTGGTGTAGACAACGTCAGTTGGACCCTGTGCTTAATGATATTTTATTGTTAAGTGATTCTGGTCATTCTGTGGTTCTTTTGCATTTAGATCTTACTGCAGCTTTTGATACGATTGTTCATGGGATCCTCGTTTCATGCCTTGAGGAAGCGGTGGGTATTCAGGGTACTGCTCTTAAGTGGTTTAGGTCTTTCTTATCGAATAGAAGTTTCTCTGTTAATAGGCCAGGCGTTTTCATCTTCTGCCCCGTTGACTTCCGGTGTCCCCCAAAGATCCATTCTTGCTCCTATTTTATTTTCCTTATATATTTTACCTCTAGGGACAATTTTTCAAAAGTATGGGATTTCCTTTCATTTTTATGCAGATGACACGCAAATTTACTTGCCCCTGAGGAAAAGTAACGAAAATGCTCTGGAATCCCTAGTGGATTGTTTAAAGGAGGTTGGAGTCTGAGGCTGATTTGGGGCCTGGAGAAGTTTTGACATGCCCTGACATTTGTGCTTTTTTCAGTTGTTCATAAACATATTAATGGCAAAAGTGTCATTACACTGTATTCAGCACAAACTAGGCTACCATAATATGCAGTGGTGGAAAGAGTACTAAAAATTTGTACTCAAGTACAAGTACTGTTACATTGCTGAAATAATACTCAATTACAAGTACTGGTGTCAAAAAAAGTACTCGAGTAAAAGTACAAATTACTAACTACAAACTACTCAAAGTACTAAAATTACTAGTTACTTTTTAGCCGGCGATATTTAATGAATTGCCAAACAATATTCAATCAATCAGTAGAAAGTAGCTACTTTTTAACAAAGCACTTTCACCTTATTCATGAAGTGCATGAATTAGTGGTCACAATACTGGAATTTCTAACTTCAATACAATACAAATGATCAATATTCAGTATCATTTTAAATACCAATAACATTGATCAATTACCGTTACAATAATCTCACTTAAATATTTGCTCACTCTGTGTATTTGTGTCTTTACAGTAGGGTAACTTTGTTGCAGTAGCTCACATGCAGCACAAGAAAGCTTGATTTCAAACTGAATTGAATTTACAAAAAAAGACAAGAAAACAGTCAGTAATAAAACAGGAACAAAAACAAATGACCTCAATTCAGTTGAGGTATATGAAATATAACAACACTGAATTTTTATATGCCCTGTATCTTAAAGGGTTAGTTCACCCAAAAATGAAAATTCTGTCATTAATTACTCACTCTCGTGTTGTTCCAAATTCATAAGACCTTCGTTCATCTTCAGAACACAAATTCAGATCTTTTTGATGAAATCTGAGCTCTTTCTGACCCTCCATAGACTGCAACGTTATTACGTTTTTATGGCCCAGAAAGGTAGTAAAGACATAGTTAAAACAGTCATGTGACAACAATGGGTTAACCCTAATGTTATGAAGCGACCGGAATACTTTTCGTGCACAAAATAAACAAAAAAAAAAACCACTTTATTCAACAATTTATTCTCTTCCATGTCAGTCTCTGACACTGTTGACGTAGTAAACACAGTCAGCTCATTTTATTGGCCGGATTCTGTGTCAGCGTCACATGCATGCGCTGTGGTGCTCACACGAACACCGTCAGAGAGTGACACGGAGGGAGTAAATTGTTTAATAAAGTCGTTATTTTAGTTTTTTTGCACACAAAAAGTATTCTGGTCGCTTTATAACATTAAGGTTGAACCACTGTAGTCACATGGGCTATTTTAACAATATCTTTACTATCTTTCTGGACCTGCAAAACATGCAGTTACGTTGCAGTCTGGGGTCAGAAAGCGGATTTTATCAAAAATATCTTCATTTGTGTTCTGAAGATGAATGAAGGTCTTACGGGTTTGAAATGACATGAGGGTGAGTAATTAATGACAAAAATTTCATTTTTTGGTTAAACTAACCCTTTTAAGAGCCATATAATGTTATTTAGATAAAAAGCATCAGAATGGTTTGACCTATAATGTTTGTATAGTGATGCAGTTACACAGACTAGGTTATTTATTATGTAAAAATCATATAAATGCCCCATTCTGAAACAAACATCTAGGCTACATTGTAAAGAAATTAAAGATCCACTTTTGTTTGTTGAGACTGTAGCATTTTCATCGGCCAGGCATGGAAGTCTATTATGATTGTTTGATAACTTTTGACAACGTTTATTTTAAGAGCACGGAGAGATTCGCGATTGCACACTACACAGAGCGCGCGCTCAGCGGAGAGGCAGTTCACTTGTTTATTTGAGAGCTCGTGTCGTTTTCAGCCATTACATGAATGTGCTCTCGCGATACAATAATGCGCTCTCCACAAACCTGAGGGTATGATTAAAATTATGCGCAATACCTGCAATCCTGCGCTGTAACTGAAACGAGTGACAACTGGAGGAGGCGTTGGGGATATGAGAGAAGAGAACGCGCCACTGGTAAAATTTCAGGGTTTTCATTGGTCCGTTTACGATCGGAAATCTTTATTGGCTACCGATATGCTGGTCAAAGCAGAGCCATATGGTTTCAATATTAATTCAAATTGTTGCCGTACTCAGTAACGGAATGTGATTTTACAAGTAGCGAAGTAGATTTCTAAGCTTAATTTGTACTTAAGTACAAGTAAAATTACAGATTAAAAAATGTACTCAAAAAAGTACAAAAACCCGAAAAAACTACTTAATTACAGTAACGTGAGTAGTCGTAATTCGTTACTTCCACCTCTGATAATATGTGAGGAACATGTATGTACATGTTTGTGTTTTCGAAAGAATAACATTTATGCGTGGTTATTGAAAAAACAAAAAACTTAAGTCACTGAAATAAGGCCAAAAAAAGTATATTAAATCTGTATTCACAAGACTTCTGGATATTGGAGGTTGTAGACTAGAGTTTTTGCTTCAAAATTATGTAAAAAATTATGCTGCCTGCTCCTTCATATAAAACAATATATTGATTTAGTTTTTGTAGGACACTTTTTGTCAAGAAACATGGAGGCGTGAATAATGAATAATGAGTCAAATACACCTGAGAAGACAACATAATCGCATAATAATGACCTGAAATCACTTGCATATTAATGAGGCCTTTCAGTCAGGTAGGCTGTGAAAAAACCCTCTGTGATCATGTCTCAGCTCATCATAAACAGCAATACTGTGAAATATTATTACAATTTAAAATAATGGTATTCTATTATATACTTTAAAATATAATGTATTTCTGTGATGCAAAGTGTCTGAACAATTATGTTACCTCTATGGCATTTCATATAGGCTTAAAAGCATGCACATTTGGAGAAATATTGATGGATTCTTATGTTTATGTCAATTTTCTATACAGAGGAGTAATATTTATTCAATAATTATTGTCATCCCTATGAGCGCTGGATACTGTGTTTTCAATTCATACTTGCAGCCAGAGGGCGCTCTCTGTGCACCTTTAGTCCACAAATGCCTCCTAAAGAAGAACAACCATGTGACTCTTCAGTCTCCAGGAACTAACAGAGCCTTCCAGAGATCGCTAACTATGGCTATGCAAAACACTTTTGAAGACAACAAATACATGATTGAGACGATGTATGCTTGTATTGACTGAATTTGTGTCTGAATAGCGCTGGCTCCGTGGGTGTGGCCGCATTAGTGGATAATGAGCTTAATCACGGACTTCTGACATGGCTCTCTTTTCATACAGATTACATAAACAGAATGTTTGTTTTCTGAAATTTCAACGTTTTTTTAGACACAAGTCTCATTTTTTTGTGATTAGTATTCACTAAGTTACAGTTCATTTTCTGAGAACTATCAGATTGGACTTCGTTCAGATGGAGACGAGAGATCACGGATCATGTTAGTTTTCTTTATTTTGCAAAAAGCACAACATTTTGTTTTTATTCTGAGTGTACACAAATAAAATAAGATATTCAACAGATTAAAATGGTGTATAACTCTTAAAGTCCCTGTAAAGTCATTTTAAAGTATGTGTTCTGAGTTTGTCACACCGCAGAAAAATGTGTTATTAACCACCCAGCCAAATTTGAATGATTAAAAAAATCTGCAAGTAAATGAAATAAGTTATCAAAATCTCAAAAAAAAAAATAGGCAGCGCTCTCTGCTCTCAAACACTGGGGGCGTGTCTGCTGTCGGTGCTGAAACCACACTCACTCTTGAGTCTAATAAGTCAAACATACTGATGCATATACATAAAAAGATTCATTTAGAGGGTTGCAAATTTTAGTAGAATTACTGTGGACTACGTACTAATTATAACATAAGCAAACTCAGCAACTTACACTCATTGGTGGGCACGTACTGCCAAATGTTGTTGTAATGAAGGGTCAGTGGAGAGTGGATCCATTTGCAGTCTTTATTACAATACAGCAAATACAACAGGGCAAAGACAGGCAAGAGGTCGGGGCTGGCAGTAAGAATCAAAGTCAGGTCACAGGCAGTAGTCGAGACAGGCGGCAAGCAAACACAGATCAGAGTCCAGGCAGAAATCAGGGCAGGTGGCAACGGTTCAAACAATGATAATCAGCCAGGTAATAACAGAGTAGCAGTCTACAGAAATAACGCTCAGAAATGATCACCTTAGCAAATCAAGACTTTATGATGTATGGGAGTGTGTGAGCGTCTTAAATAGTGTGTGTGTGATGTGGTGCAGGTGCATGTGGAATCAGTCCCAGGAATGAGGGCCTATGGGAAATGGAGTCCGAATTGTAAACAGTCAATATTCAGGTGATGGCTCCCTCCGGTGGTCCGGAGGATGAGTCGAGGGAGCCACATTCATGACAGTTGTCGAGTCAACAAATGATGGTGCCGCAAGACGGGAGGATGAAGGCCTGGACGGGAGAGACTCTGTCCGGCTCCATATATCATCGGTTATCAGTGGGACGGTAGGAAGGCTGAGGCGGGAGGGGGGCCGAGGTCTGTTCAGTCACATTCACCAAAAACAGTGTATTATCTGTGAATCCCAGCTGTCTGATGAAAGTTTGTAAAATTATCCGGTGTAGAACGATCACTTTAGAATCCTTCATATCATCGTTTAAGGAAATTTAAATAAGGAGACTGAGCATATATTATATTATAACAACCATGTAATATGCATTTGCGTGACGAAGGCATTACTAGCTAAATGTGCAAAGGGCTATGTAACTGTAATAACACTCGAGATTCAGCGAGTGAACCGCTGTAGCGTTAGAGGCTTCGCCACGCTCGGGGCGTCATCAACAGTTATATAGTGTTAGGGGAGGGGCTATGCTCGGGGGTCCAAGTGCGTCATCAGACCCCCGTTTTAGCTCCGCCCTGAAAATCCTGAGCAGAGACTTGGTGAAAAACTACACACAATTAACTTCACAATTAAGCATTACACAATTCACAGTCTTTGTAATGTGTTTCAGCAATAGATTTGTAACATTTATAAAGTGTTTAGAAAGAATTCTCAGATTTGACTTTACAGGGACTTTAATTGTATGTACCTCAGACTTCAGAGTGTTAAGTCTGTTTTGCTGCAATGTGAAAAAAATCCTGCAAAACACGCTGGCGCGTTACCTGACTCCAGAGAGTTCAGGCCTGGATGCCGGCAAACTTTTTAAACTTCAATGAGAGAAAAACGTCTC